>NC_043987.1:9926986-10226986 GCF_902150065.1 Myripristis murdjan | reverse complement strand
TGGACCAGAAGGGGCTGGCTGGGAAGAGGGCCATGGCCTCAGTGAACGCTATGAAGGCCAGACCTGTCCCCTCGACTCCCTGGACTCACACAAAGAGAGGTGAAAGAAAGAGTAGAGAGCATGCATGAGTTGTCATGTAGTAGTACAAACGTGTTGTTTTGGCCTAAAATGGTGTCTTTGTGCAGACGGGGGCCTAAACAGTCTTGGAGTTGCATCAATTGGCTTTGATTGGAAAGCTGAGACTCTTGTGGATTCAATGAGCCACATTTGATCCATGTGTGATGATGTTAGCCCCCATAGCAGCCATTTCATTGTAGTGAGACCATTTTTTGAAACTTGACGTCACTGTATAAAATGACCTATAGTTTCTTTTTTTTTTGTTTACATCTGAAGCTTACCTTGTTCATCTCCTCCTCCAGGCTGCAGTCTGTGATGTTTGGACCCACCATGGAGCCGTAGTGACTGTACCATTCGCTGTAGTCATTTATGGACACTGAACTGGGGTCTGTTATGTTGAACCAAGGCCACCAGTGATGGTCAGACCCATGGGAGGCAATGCTGCTTAGGAGACCAAGGTTTCTGGAAGACGTCAAGACAGGACAATCAAAAAGGACACATTTGCCTAGAACTGGGTTTCATTCCAGTACTGCAGGTAATCATGAATGGTAATTACAGCAGTACAGAATAATTGCTGAAAAACATGCTACCTACCATTTTATGGTTTATAGATAAAGAGGATATGCAATTTGATTCAAGAAAACCTGCACCTTCAGATACTCTCATAACGCTATATATAAATGTATGACGTTCAGTGCATGAAGGGTTGTAATTTACCTTTCTGTAGCCTGTTTCCCTTTACCTGCCTTCTACCTCCACCTCAGTGACTGATCTCCTATATTTCCACAAATGCCTTTCACATGTTCGGACAACAGCCTGAGCCTGTTACACTCAGTGCATGCAGCTGTGGAGAGCAACAGAAACACTGAGAGTGTATTACACATCCGTACTCAGCTACGCAGTTTAGCGCGATGTTCTTTGCACGGAAACCCAGCACAACGAAAACGACCAGCGACGCCAGCACCGATGTCATGAAGTTGATGCCGGAGACCATGAGCGCGTCCCTGTGGCAGTTGTTGTGCACGGGGTTGTAGGAGGAATAGGCGATAACAGAGCCGTAGCCCAGCCCGAGGGCGAAGAACACTTGTGTAGCAGCTTGCCGCCACACCTGCACCTCACCCCAGATCTCCAGCTGAAACAACACAAAGAAATACAGAACAAAAATTAAGAATAAATAATAGCACTGCCTTTGAAATGTCTCCTTGGACTTTAATATTTTCTACATAGATTCGAAGTTTATACAGTACAGCTACCTATTCAATCCTTTGCAAATTAAGAGGTTTTCTGTGAAAATTAAGACTGAGCATAAATCTGATCACATCCACGATGAAAGCTGTGCTTACTTTGGGATAAAACATGTAGGTGATTCCTTCTATGGCACCATCCAACATCAACCCTCTGATGAGGAAAATAAAGAGCACCACATAGGGAAAGACTGAGGAAAAGTACATCACCTGAAGTTCAGAAAACAAACAGAAAAGTTTTTTTTTTTTTTTTGCATCTGACCATATTATTATGATAACTGTGAAACTTCCAAATTTATATAAGAAACTTTATAACTGCGTATGAGCGTGCTTAAGTTTTGGATGTTCACTAGTGGGGTATCCTGTGAGGGGAAAAGAAGAGAGATGTTACTTTACCCTCGCAGAAGATTTGATGCCCTTGATCATTGCCAAGGAGACAATAGTCCATGCAGCCAATAAACATCCAGTCATGATAGGGTTAAACTCCCCAGAGTCATCGATGGAGTTTGTGATGTCGAGGGCTTTGCGGAACCAGAAGTACGACGTTGGAGAGCTGCTGGCGCATTCTTTCACTGTTGGACAGGAGGAGAAAACACGAACGTGGCCATTTTGAACTGACATCACACTGCAGGAGCTGCTCAGAACTGAATGAGCATATTTCATATTTTAAAGCAATTGCAAGGAACTTTCATTTTGTGTTGATTTCGGCGGCCCCTGTGGATAGGAACGGTAGTGTTTCACGGAACAGAGGCAGACATTTCCCATGAGCACCACTGTCTTGCGTTGTAAACATCCTCATCTGGCCTTGTTGTGTAAGTGAGTGGGAAGAGACACAAACTGTTTACAGCCTGGTCCATGGCTTATCGCAGCAAAGGCTGGAAATTTTGGCTTACTTAGGCTTTGGTGGAGCCTGGTTTACTGTGAACAGGGATCTGACAGTTTACACGAGCCGTTGGTCTGACGGTTATAAATTGTCTTCTGATTTCACAGTGACTCCAACCCGGTGACTGGCATTTAGAATAACTATATAGAAATAGCCAGTCTTCTCACTGATAGTCATGTTTGCTTATGTGGGTCACATGTTGGACATTAATGTTAAACTGAGACTCATATCCAGTTAAAAACTTGCTGCTTTAAGATAGATACAACAATGTAGCATGTCACTAGTAGCTAAGATTAACTTCTAAGCTGAATCCAAGCAACTGTTGTAATTGTTAGAACCAGTTTGCTAACAGACCTCAGTCTCAGCAGCCATTTTGACTTGAAATAGCAGGGTAAACACAGGTGCTACTAATAACATTAATATTCTGTGACATTTTCTCTCCAGTGAGCCAGCACGCACCACACCAGGGCCTTTATTTGATGTCATTGGTGACTCTTTTGTGTTTACCCTGCTAACTATGCCAAAATGGCTGCTGTGAAAACGGCCCATCTGAAATCCTTACCAATATTCTGCAGTAACACTTTACACAGTGTCACACATTATCTCCCGCCCCAAATGTTCAAAGTAGCTGCTGTGAGAGCAAAGTCAACAGTTGTTTCAATTAACACTGTGTAACGATTTTAAAAAGGGTAATCCAACTAAATTTCTACATTGAAATGTCATCCCTGTGCCCGACAGCTGTTTGGTTATGCAGCCACCACTATTGGCTGTTGTAACGAAAAAGCTAAGTTTTTCCTGCTTCAGGTTCTGTGATCTCAGACCCATGTAAAACTCTGAGCTACATGTGCAAAAGAGCACACGTAGCTGACAGTGACTATAACTTTGACTAAAAAATTACTTACTTTGCTATTAATTATAATTAATAGCAAAAATGTTTGATGTTGCAGTTGGATAATTAAAATGGACATAATGGTTTTTGTAGCTGCTCTTGGGGCCTGCAATTCAATTATTCATTTTCATTTCTATATTGATTTGATTTTTAGTTTAATTTTACTTTACTAAAATGACATATAGTAAAGTTACATATTGTTTAGTATAGTTTTGATTCAGTTCCAACTCTACTTTTTGTATTTTAGACAGGAGAGGTATTTTCTTAAAAGCATGACAGAGGTTCACAAGGAATTTTGTATACAATTGTTTGTAATACCAAAAAGTATATGTCACTAGAGTATATTCAGGTCTTCTTAAAATGTATTTGCATAAAGTTTTCAATTACTGTTGAATGTAAATAGCCAAAAATAATAATATAACATGTAAAAATATAATAATAGCCTTGATGCACATACATATGTACACACACACACACACACACACACACACACGCACACTGAGTACCTGTGTCATTGGTGACCGTGTCGACAGGACACTGCTCCCAGGGCAGAGGATACTGAAAGGAGTTGCCCATGTAGAACAGGCTCCATGCAATAATGACGTTGTAGTAGAGAGCCACAAAAAAACAAACCTGGAAGAGAAGAAAAGGTTAATGAAGAGTTTACTCAGTGCCAGACTATCAATATTTGCATAGCAGGTCCCTTAAGATGTAACAAATGTGCTGACTCATATGTGAAATGTTCCTTCGGTCAAGGTCAAAAATCTGATCTGCGAGAACAACATTCCTCGACCTCAAATCCACTCGGGTATTTTTAATGTCAAACTCAATGTTAGCTATAGTTGGGACTGAGCAATATATTGGTAATATATTGGTATCGTGATATGAGACTAAATATTGTGGGATTTTGTATAATGTAGTGTTGCGAAGTATTGTCTTTCTGTGCATTACCGTAAAGTGATATATTTTCTGAAATCACCAGACTGTTCTAGCTGCTCTAATGTTCACCTTTACCCACTAAGTTATTGTCTAGGCATTTATCCAAGTGAATTTTATTGAAAATGTCATTGTGGAAATATTAATTTTAAAAAAATCTCACGGTAAATATTTTGTGAAAGCACCAACAGTCATCCCCACAATATTGTTTTAATATCAATATGGCAGTGTTTTGTCAAAAATATTGTGATGTTTGAGTTTGTCAATATCGCCAAGAACTTAACTGAAATAAATTCTGTGTAATTGTGACTATTTGTGCTCATTGTAGTGTTACTGTAAAAAAAAAAAAAAAAAAAAAAAAAAAAAAATAGACGTACTGGAGTAAAAGTACACAAACAGTGATTTTTAAGATAATTGTATTCCTCTTCTTTAGATGCTTTACTGAGGCTTTAAGTGACCTTACAGCAATGTGTGTGCTTGTGTGTGTTTGTGTGTGATGTGTACAGCCAGTTCCACTCTGTGTTTGTTCTGCATCTTAGCTGTCAAGACAACTGTTGCGCAACAATTTTCAGCACATAAATCAAGCCAGTACTACGGCATACAGTACAGCTGCTCTCACATTACTGTGTGGTAAAATGTCATCATCAACATTGTCCTTTCTCAAGTGCAGACACAAACACACACACACACACACATAGAGTTATACAATAGGAAGTAGGCACAGTGGCTTCATATTGAGATAATAGAAAGAGTGTAAGAACAGATTTTGTGCTGAACTTTCATTCAGGTGTTGCCTGATACATGATCATGTGAGCGCTGCTGGAAACACTGTTAGACACAAAAAGTCACTGTAGCCCAGCCGCCTGCTATGATGAGTGCTCATCGTGCCAGCCGGTGTGTGTGTTATGGGCTCAATCTGGAGCATCACCCTTATTTTTTATGCTTTTTTTTTTTTTTTTTTTTTTTTTTTTTTTTACAACATTGACACGACTGGCTTCATGATATACTAGATGGAGAGAGGATTGCAACATTGCCCAATCTCCAGGTCTGTACTGCCCCAACTAAAAATAAAATGAATGTACAAACATTTTATATGCCGTGGCAGTGTGCACTGACACCATGGTGCATCCCTTAGAAACAGGTCACCCCAATACACACACAAAAAAGATGTTTTTATCCCTAGTATAACCTACCATTCCAGATAGCTTCTGTGTGATTTGGTGAGGTTTTCTGGCTCCCAGCACCCCAGTCCATGTGAAATACTCAGCAGCAAGTGTCTCTACTAAAGAAATGACGTGGATAGCCAACATGATCCACAGGCATTGGGGTAAACTGTATCAATCCACCTGCACGGTGGCAGCTAAATACAGCTTATCGGTCTTCTTCTGCAAACTTTCCATAGGAAAAATATCTTTTTTGTATTTTGGGTGAACTGTTCTTTTAAGTCTACTTTCTTAAAAAGGACCATACCAGTGATTCTGAATGTTTCACCCATTAACTACAATTTTCCCACATTTTACAGTGCAACAAGCCATTTTGCAAATCATACACGGCTAACAAAGATTTCACAACATAATCGAAACACCTCGATTTTCAAATTTGAATTTTTATCTGAAACACCCACCTTATAATGTTCTGCTTCTGTGGCAAACAAAGTCGTCACCATTCATAAACCACAAACCTGATAATTCACTGTGAAAGCAAATGTTTCCTCTGGGATTATGATGAGAGACCGTTTCCCTCCGCCCAATCTCAAGTCATTAAAACAAAAAAGTGCTGCTGTTTTTAGGAAAACTAATGTGGATGACTTTATTACAATGATGGATCATATCGTCAGGGAATCAATGGAAACCAGTGGCTGGATAAAAGGTAGGAAAAATGATATCTGAGATCTAAAATACGACTGCTTGCTTTGAAAACATTAGCAGAAAGGTGACGTTTATACATTTTGTAGATATTGTACGTTAAAAATGCAAAATCACTGGTGTGGTCCTTTATGGCAGTGCTACTAAGTGACAAAAAAACACACACAAAAAAAAACACACACAGCTCTTACTGGGTGCCCTGATGCACACCTCTGTCAAAAAACCTAGAAAGCAACGATGCAAAAGATAAAAGCAAAACAAAACGTGTGAATTCCTCACCATGCAGCTGGAGTAGCCGATACCTGCCAGCTTTGGGGAGATGTGCTTCCACACACCAATACTGCCCTGTCGAATTGACTGGCCGGCCGCCAACTCCATGAAAAAGAGTGGGACCCCCACCACCAGCAACAGGACAACATAGAGCAGCATGAAGGCCCCTGTGGGGAGAGATTGAGGGAGGGAGACATTAAAAAAAGAAGAAGAAATATGTTGATGTCAACCCTGAAAACAAACACATCCTTCATAATTTTAGAGATATAATATTTTATATTTTTGGTCTATCATTTGATCATTAGAGGTTCAGGCTTGAAGGGCTGAAACCCTACTGTTTTTGTGCTGGATAATTTCTTCTTCTTCAGAAATCTTTTTACAAATTCCCCAAAAACTGAGATTCTTGTGGATTCAGTGAGTCATATTTGATTCATGTGTGATGATGTTAGCCCCCATAGGAGCCATTTCATTGTGGTGAGACCATTTTTTGAAACCTGAAATCGCTGTATAAAATGACCTATTGTGACCTCTAGGAAAATCACAGCCTCATGAAACTTTACAGCCACAAAGTAGAGACCTCAGGCATTCGGAGGATGCATGGCTTTCCTAGACATATGGACAATAAGGGGGAGTTTCTGAGCAATTTCCAGAACAGAATGATCCTCTGTCCACTAGGGAGGGGAGGGTGTTCCCACGTGAACAGTTTGTGCTCGGCACCATTCAGTTTTCAACCTGCATTGGCCAGCACTTATAACATGGTGTACAAAATGCTAATATTTTAACCAGTGTAAGAGTTAATATTGAGAAGGAATTTAGTACTTTTTGTATGCCATAATTACTAGTTGTTGGTATAGCTGACAGTAACTCATTTCATATTCAACATGCATATGGGACAAAAAATAAATGTACTTTCGTTGCAGTTTATTTACAAGCTCCGGGTCAAGAGAACACAGAGGTAGACAGGTAGAGAGAGAGAGACAGAGAAGGCATGGAGTCGGACTGGAGGAAAGACTGTACTGCTGCCCTGTGGTTTATGCTGCTCACTAAAGTTATGAGAAGAGCTCAAGTGTCTGCATGTTCACTGAAGGAAAACTCAACACACACGACGCTTACACTAGACACAGCATGCGTCAAGTAACAACATAGGATTTCAGCTTGTCAGGCTAATGCACATTCACTACATGTCCTGCATCTCAACAGATGAGCTGAACATAAGAACTGAAAGATAAACAAAAAACTGTATTTATTCATGCAGCATTTCACCTATGAAACATTTTAGTCTGAGATATTATTATGGGGGGAATAACAGACTTTTTTATATACTCGATGCCTACTTAAGTGCCTCAAGTATTTGTGTGTGTTGGCACAAACAGGCAGGATTTTGAGTTTGCCAGCCTATCATTATCAGTGGAATATAGAGGAAGCCTAGAGTAGATTTTTACATCACAGGAAACCACAAAATTGATTCATAACATTTTCTCTCAAATGTGAGGATCTATGCATCACAATTTCAAAGATATTATAACTATACTATCATTTTGGACAATTAACTTATGTATCAGTGGTATGATGTGGGTGCTATCACAGCCTTTCCATGGATTTGCACAAAAGTCTTCCACAGATTTGCAGTTGCTGAAAAGGATATGTACCAATATTTGTTTACTCTTACAGACGCCAATCAAAAAGAGCTGCAAGTGACCCGAGGCTGCAAAGAAAACATGGACTGTTGGAAGAAGGCTCCTGTGGTGGGTGACGCAGAGTAAACGTACCCTAAAACCATTGTTTTTTCTGACTTTGATTACATTACAATGCATTACTGTGTGTGAAATTGCTGGACTGAAAATCAACTTAAAAGTTATGGAAAATTCCAAAACCAAAAATCCCTTGTGACTAATGGTGACATTTAGGAACCTCAGAAAAAAAAATTGAGCTGTAGCCACAAACCTTGACCCATTTTGAGCCATCTGAAAAATGTCAACAGACTTGTGCTGAGCTTTGCTACGATTTCAAGCTGGAATTCCACTGTGGACATTAATGAGTTATTCAGTCCATTTAAAGGGGAATGCCAGCCATTCAGAGATCTCCCATATTATTGCTATGGACTGCAGTATAGATGTGGGTATGGAACTGGTATTTCTGAGATTTCAACCTCATCTGAGTGAAAGAGCTCTACTAAACTGTTCATGTGTTCACTAGTCAGTGTTCTGTTTATTGCATACTGAGCAGCTCCAGGTTTTATATTCTCACTTATGTCCACACAAGTACCTGAAACATAACCTGAAAATCTCACTCAAATGAATTACTAAGGGGGTGCTACAAATGCAAAGTAAAATTACTGCTGTCATGACGACTGGACTGATGGACAACCAGAAAAGTCACAGGATATGTTTCATAACAGCACTGCACCATGTGTGTAAAATTATTTTGAAGTCACTCAATAGGGGGCTCCACCAGGTACCTGCAGCGAATTTGGCCATAAATTAGTGACAGTTTGTCCAAACTTGGTGGATGTCTAAGGGTCTAAGGACAGAGGATGTTGTATTTCCTGTAAAGCCCTTTGAGACAAATTTGTAATTTGTGATTCTAGGCTATATAAATAAATAAAATTGAAATTGAATTGAATGTTTTTTGATTAAACTGGTGAAGCTTTCAACTTCTAATAGGCTTGCACCCTGGAATCGCTGGTTTCGGCTATGCTCTTATTTTTCTTTGCCCTTTGAAAGTTTTTTTCTTTATTATTTGTTGTTATTGTCTTATGTGTGATGTTTTCCAGAATGACAAAAGTATAAGATGATCTTTTGAAAGACACTCACCTCCTCCGTTTTGGTGGCAGAGGTATGGGAACCTCCACACATTCCCCAAGCCCACGCTGAACCCTACTTGTGCCAACACGTACTGCAGTTTGGAGTCCCACGCTGGCCGGTCGTCTGTCTCAGCTCCGTCTGGACTGAGCGACGCAGCGAGCTGGGACGCTGACTGGCCCTCACCCAGCCAGTTCCTCTCCTCGTCGCTGGGCAGAGGAGGCTTCTCCGTCTGGTCAGAGCCACAGATATACGCAAAATGTTGTCTAAATGCTTACTGTGGTTTTCCCTTAAATGTCCCCTTAAGTGCCATCAAACATGTAAGGTTTTCCACCTATATTACACAACATCATATACACACAGTGTCCAGTCTATTAGGCCCACCTGTACAGTCTAATGCAGTTCAGAGCAAAATCTTTGCCATAAATATTATCTTTTTAACAAAGTTTATAAAGTTCAGTTTTTATTGATGTTGTGGAGAATGTGTAAATTTAATTCTGTGTTTATTATTGAGCTTGTAGTTTGCAGAGGTCTTGTACTGGACTATGTTATATTTAGAGGTGTTTCTATTTTTTTTGTCCTCCCTATTTATATACATGAGGACGACAGAATATTGGAAACACCTTTCAGTAAAATGCAGTCCAGTCCAACAGCAGCACTAACTATGAGCTCAATGCCAAACACAGAACTGAATGAACACCTCTGTTACTGTGACAGAAAGAAAACCTGAGCATTATAGGCAGCAGAAAAGTAATTCTTTATGAGAGAACAGTTGGATTGGATTGGATTAGATTATACAGGTGGACCTAATAAAGTGACCACTGATTCAGCAGTTTACAAAGATGAATCCAATGAGGGCTGAAGAGGTTAGGACTCATCAGTAAACTTAACATTAAGCATTTATTAGGCTTAAGTTTGTAGGCATTTATACCTCATACCTATATCTCTAGATATAGTTATCAGCTTTAAATCGGACCACTTCCTGGTCTGCCAATTTACTTTGGGCCATGTTATCCACCCCCCACCAACCCTTTTGTGCACCACTGCAGCTGGGTGGGAAGGTGACCTGGCATTCGCAGGAGTCTTTTTGAAATCCTGGCAACAATATGTCTGTTTCATGTTTCAGTGGACACCCACTGAGATCCGTTTGTCAGGAACCAGGATACACTGTGATAACACACAAAGTTGCAGGGTGTCTGCAAAACAGTGAGAGGATGTGCTGTCTTCTTCAACGGATCTGATGAAGACCACTTTGAGAAGATCGAGGTGGGAGCGAGAGGGGGGCAGTTTTTACATTTTGTTGTTATAGTCTCACGTGTATGCAACCTCCTGCTTCCCTACCTCGCATATGAAAAGACAAACATAAGGCACATGTAACTCATATGGCACTCCCTTTACCTAAATAAACACAGGAGATTTGTTCCATGTGGGAAGAAGGGAGAAGTTTAGACAAAATACAAAATGGGGAAAATTGGAGACTACTGTATTCTCTGTATTGTTATTATAAGCTTTCATAATTGAAGAGTGTGGTGACACAGCAATTTCGGTGGTCTTAGTGAGCCAAGTGGAAAGGGGATCTGATCTTCAGAAGTCCCCACATTCACTGAGCCACACGCTCTCACCATCTGACTCAGCTCACATGGACGGCCAGTATCCAAAATGGCTGAACATGAGCCAAATGGCTTGGTGCATGACAGAGGAGTATACATTGTGTGTGAGGCTGCTGCTGCTATCAGCTGAGGGAGTGGAAAAGTACGAGGAGTCTGCGACTACGGAAAAGTACATGGTTGCTTCAGATATGTGGCCAAGTAGAGCAGGTGATTTCTCAGACGCATGCACACACACACACACACACACACACACACACACACACACACACACACAATGGTCCGGTTCCAGAACAAAATGACTTAGGATGCATCTGAAATTAGTGGAGGTGCACTAGCAGCTACAGTGCAGGCCGGCAACAGCGATGAAACATAGTTTAGGTGCTCAGGTTGAGTGCACTCCCCGATGAACAGATTATGCTGGAACACAGCTGGAAAATGATGTAAACAGTCAGTAAATAAAGCACGTCGTTCCTTTTCAGCAGCAGTCTGCTTTTATGAGTCAGGGTGTGGGGTAGTCGGTAGTCTGGCCTCCACACACAGGCTTCATGACGAATGGGTTTGGACTTACTTTAAATGGGCCGTTTTTATTTAGCCTAACAACACATATTCTACTAATGTAACTAATACATATCTAATACCTATTTATAAAATGGTTCAATAACTTTATGTGGTCAACACTGTTCTTTAAATCAAACACTGACTATGAATAGACACAAGGATTAGTCTATTGCATGGTAATTTGTGACCAACAAATCATCAAACAGCCCTAATTATCAGCTGTAATAGCAATTAGCAACAGGAGGACATGAATAAAAATGAATGCTAACTAAATTGATATCTTAACAGCTCCACAAAGCTGACAAGCACTACAAAATGGCAGATACCTGGGTGAGATTTCAAATGTTGCTGTGTGTTAGGTAACAGGACTGCCATTTGAGGAACATTAAAATCACTCTGCGTCAAGTCAAACAAAATCAAAAATATCACAACACATGTATTTAAAATAAATAATAAATAAAACCCTTACTGAACCTCCCTTAATATCACTCTAATAATCATTCTAATAATATCACTCTTTAATGGCAGATTGTCCTTTTGAAATCCTGGCAACAATATGTCTGTTTTCTGTTTCAGTGGACACCCACTGAGTTCAGTTTGTCAGGAACCAGAACACACTGGAAAAACACACACCGTCGAAGCTGAAAGTTGAGAGAGTGAAATGTATACACACAGAGGCAGGAGCAGTGGCTCCTGACAGGTCCTGGGCTAAAAGGGTTTCTCTGTGATGGCCCTAAGTGACGTCTGGGTGGGAGTGGGTGGGGCGCTCCACCCAGGGATATTAGGATTACACTGGTTCACACTGTGGGCGTTGTCGTCTCACTTAGACCGTGCAGCAGATATAGCTGGCAACCAGGCGGGGGTCAGGCTGTTAGGATTCAATTCTCATGTCAGCATTTGGAAGAAATCCACGAGCTGTCAGCAGCAGCAAATGAGACAGCAGTTTCACTGAGGTTTGGAAAATAGTTTGGATTACAAAATATCCAAATTGTGATTACATACATAATATGAGTTGCTAATGTTCAGTTAAATGCCAGCAGAGCCATGTCTCATTAGTTTGAGGTTTAAAGTGCTGTTTTGTACGGAAGCCCTAAAGGGCCATACATACATATATTTTATTTCCTCCGTTTTCTCGTGATAACGAGATAATTTTCCTCCGTTTTCTCGTGATAACGAGATATTTTCCCTCCGTTTTGAATGAATGAATGAAACGTGATAGGCCTGAGATTTCCATCATACGTGACATGTCATGCTGACTGACGTCTCCTTGGACACATAAAGCAGAGGTCACCAATCATGTGCCATGGAGGGCCGAGAGGCTGCAGGTTTTCATTCCAACCAAGACCTCCACCAGGTGATTTCACTGATTAGCTCCAGGTGATCAGTGAAATCACCTGGTGGAGGTCTTGGTTGGAATGAAAACCTGCAGCCTCTCAGCCCTCTATGGCACATGATTGGTGACCCCTGACATAAAGCATAAAGCTATTTCAGCCTGTGTCAGGCCTTGATTGAACAGATAAGTGATGCAGTGATCAATATTCTCCTGCTCCTCGTTATCACGAGAAAACGGAAGAAAAATATCTCGTTATCACGAGAAAACGGAGGAAATTTATCTCGTTATCACGGGAAAACAGAGGAAAATTATCTCGTTATCACGAGAAAACGGAGGAATTATCTCGTTATCACGAGAAAACGGAGAAATTATCTCGTTATCACGAGAAAACGGAGGAAATAAAATATATGTATGTATGGCCCTTTAGGGCTTCCGTAGTTTTGCACATTTTCCAAATACACTTTTTACTGCAATTATGAAACACACACCATTTGGAAAAAGGGACTCCTATTCTTAGATAAATTATGGTAGTTTTTAAATGATAGCGCATAATGTCAGCACTTTGTTGACAAAATGATATAACCTTGTTAAGAAAATTATATTACAGTGATTGCAATTTACAGTTACTGAATCAAAATATTGAATTGTTGTATGTTCAACTCTTCAAATGGCTTCTATTATGTTATTATTTCCATCTATGAAACAGACAATGACAGGCAAGCCTCTAAATACTTCAGTGTTTAATCTGAACTTTTGTCATTTAAAAATCAGCATCAGATCAGCATCATTTTGTCCAGGAGGGCTTTTATTTTGGCAGCACTCCAGCTAAGGTTACCTCTGCTTCAATGTCAATTTTCAACTAATCTTACAGTAATAGACTGTGATGTGATAGACACTGCATAACAAATCTCTGACTGTCCTTGCAGGCACATTTCTTTTCCAGGACAAGATAGCTTTGGAGTTGCTGTATTTTTCACTTTGACTGAGCTAGGCTAATGACTCCCATAGACTTCAAGTCATTGTGCTAAGCTAACCGAAAATGCTATCTATAGGAACCAAACCACTAGAGGTACAGAGGTGAAAATAGTATCAAACATTGTGTCTCAGTCTGGGTAAGTCAGAAAAAGGTTGGAGTATTCCTTTAATTTAGTACAATCACGGCTCTATCCTGACAAGCAACAAGCCACTTGGACAGTCTCAGAGCACAACGTGCCTATGTGCAGGAGGCCCTGCAGGATCATCTGGTGTCAGTGTGTGAAGCAACCCTGTCCTTCCCTTGTGGTGTGCAACACCTTTCCATGACGATACTTGTCACACAGTTTGTTTAGAGTGGAGCGGTTTACATTTCACTGTCTCCTCAAGCCTTCAAAATGAACTGCAAACTGCCATCAGCTTTCAACAGAAGCAGCACCAAGCAGCGCACGAACTGTGCACTCTTAGATATCTCTCTCTTTGAAAGCTTTCTACTGAACTATTTTCTCTTGCCCTCTTCTATTTTTAACTTAGCCCCAAATCATTTTCTTTCCCTGAACTTGAAACCCTTCCAGAGTGGTTACAGCCCTCTGTGGTTTTTGGCTGCTGGTCACCGAGGGTCTATGCCTGTACAAAATGAGTCAACCACAATTCAATAAATAATGATGTGTGTGAGTAAACACACAAAAGATACACAGAAAAAGACCAACTCGCCCGTCTAATTTCTAAAATCACCTTGTCTATGTTTTTAACAGTATTTTTAGAAATGAGAAGTTATGTTTTTCGAAATAAACTAACATCTAAAAATGTTTTGTGCAAAGATGCTAAACCTGGGTGATCAAAGCAAGTGTGACTATATGCAGTGTATGCCATTACTGATGTGCAATAACACAAGTGATATTAGACACTGTTTTCGGTATGGCCAGACATACTTAGAGAAAGAGAACATTTAAGGAGGAAAAGCCAAGAAACTTGCATTGTGAGATCAAAATTATATCATCAAAACAGCATTATTATCGTTATTATTATTTTTAATCTTTTTGAATTTGCTTTACACATTCATGGTCCATAAAGGATCAAAAACTGTGACTGGTCCATCCGACTGCTCTGTATTCCCTCCCATGTGTTTCTGGTTGACTTCTGCTTACTATATAGTGAAGACAACATGGAGTTGTCCAATTGGGAGATGAGCTGAGGAGATTGAGAAACATGTTCATTTGTATGACACCTCAACCCCTCGACCTCATGCAGAACTTTTGGTCCTTTGGGAGCTTTTTGCCATGTTGCTTGTTCAACTGTAAGTTTAAGTCCAAGTTTATTTTGAGCCCCATGACATTGTTTACAGTCTCAAATGGCTTTACAGGCCCAGAAGGACACAGAAGACAAAACACAAGATATGCACATGCCATTTCTTTCTTCAAGCCAGCAAAGAGTTTTCAAAGAGAAATCCCACGGTGCACAGTGTTTCATGCTTACAAAAGCAGAAACAGCAGGTTTGGAGAACTGGGAAGCTAAAGGAGCTGCTGTTGCTGAACAAAGAAAAGTGTTCCATCTCCAAAGACAAACAGTGAGAGAAAAACCAAGGAAGAAAATAGCTATATCATTTTAAAAAAGACAAGCATACAAACAAGAAGAGCAACCATCTCTGACCCCCTGAGCGTTTCCTTTGCAGGATGAAATGCATTAGTAGCTTCTACTATTGGTTATTAGCCACAGCCTACTTTGAGGAATGTACTGATTTTGGCCAGCGCCTTGATTGATTTGCATCTTGTTATCTCTGTTGTATCAAGTAGATAGGTCAAGAGCAGGCATTCTCAAAGTGTGGCCCATGGGTCAATTGTGGCCCTCGGAAATGTTTCTGATGGCCCGTGATCAGCTCTTTAACTCCACCAAGGTCGCTGGTGTCCCACCTTATGCTCTGCTTTTTGGGTCAAAAACCAAAACCTGCATCACCCAGTGCTTTGGTGTTAAGAATGGTAAAACTGCACCCTGTGGGCTGAGCTTAACAGCTTAGCCCCGCTGAACAGCCCAGCAGTCAGTTTTCTCAAATCTGCTTTAGCCTCATTAACTACAAATTGAGTTTACTTTACATTGCTGGCTGCAAACCTTTTCTAAAGCATAAATCGTAGACATGCACCTTTATGCAAGCACGGCCTGCTGCATATTTCCCAATTTTTGTCAAATAAACAATAAGGAGCACAATACAGACTTTGAGGTTTGTAGAGGCAGTGAGGCAGCTGAGTGACCTTGAGCCCTTAGTTTTCTTACTATGACTTTATGTCTTACAGTCCAAGATCAGTGTGGAACCGTATTGGTTTAAAATGGAGACAAATACTGGTTAATCACTGCAAAATGGTTTAATCAAAGTAATATGGCGCAATTAATACTTTTCTCTCATCTTGTTTGAAATGGAAGGCCGGTTTCTTCCTCTGACACTGTACATCACTGCCAGTCTGTCACTTTCTGTGCTCCAGCCCCTTTGTGTTTCCAGCTCTCTTTTTTCCTTACCTAATCCTTAACTTTCTGTATTTTTGACAATAAATGTATATATTTACAACCCAGGATCAAAGTGAACCATATTATAACAGAGACAAATTTTGTTTAATGGCTGCAGTGTACTTTAATAAAAGTCATATCTTCAGGCAAAACACAGTAGATAGATAGATTTACTTTATTGACCCCAAACTGGGAAATTCTTACTTAACTTCAATCAAATCCTTCAGTCAAATGTCAATGCTTCAACAGAAAATATACTATGCAATTAAACAAAAAACTACAACACATCCTCAATGTACTGATCAAATGGCTTGATCAAAGTTCAGGCAGCTGAACCTGACAGGCTGTGATAGGATGGAGATGGGCTGGCTCCCTGTGTGGTTCTCTGCAGGCTGGTGGTGTGTCTCCCTGGGCAGTGTAGTGCTGGCGGGGCCCCTCGTAATAGCGAGGAGGAGATGCGAGGGCATGTGCTGCTGGGACGAAGGCACCGTGACATCAAACAGTCTGCTCATCATTTGCATGAACATATCTGTCTCTTCATTGTACTGTTTCTTTTGCATGTCTATAAAGGCACTCGTCATGCTGCTCACACCAGCCTTTGTCTTCTGTTGTGTGCTGGTGTTGAGCTACATCCAGAGGTCTCTGTGTGTGTCTCCTCTGAAGTGTCTGTTAGCATACAAGTATGAAAACAAGTTAGAAATTAACTAGTCTACAACCAAAATAGCATTTTTGATGGTATACAATACATACACAAATTAACATCCTGCATCAAAATGAACTCCTGTCTCAAATTTTTGTCTCAACACAGGTAACCAGAAATTATGTTTGGATCCTGGATGGTCATCAGCATCTCTTTCAGCATACTGGTCTGAGATAATGCCCATGTTTCTGTCAACGTGAATAGCTTGTCCACTGATTGTAGCCATAGTTTCTTTATCCTTGGCCCATAAATGGAACCAGTATGGGGAAAAAAAAACTTTTAAAAATGTGAACATCTACCTGTCACTTGTTCAAATTCACGAGCTGCTCAATAGTAAAGTACTATTTTGTCCCTGAGACTCTACCAGTCACTTTTGTATTTTACCAGAATTTGCCTGGTGACTGGTCAGGGCCGGGTCTACGCAGGGGCAAGAGGGGGCCTGGCCCCCTCAAATAAATGTTGTGCCCCCTCAAACTAAATGCCCCAAAATATATTCAGTTAGACATGGTAAAAGGTGCTGGAGCACAATGCCCCCTCAACATTTGTGGCTGCCCCCTCATACATGTCTGGCTAGACCCGGCCCTGTGACTGGTGCTTATTTTCCACCTTGGTTGGAACTACATTTTTTCAGATGAGCTGGCCTTGTTGTATGGCCAGTTGTTCTCTCTAAATCAACTGTGGCTCCAGCAAGCACACACAAATGCACCTGGATATGTCTTCACAAAATTGTGGATTACGAATGAAATGGAGAGAGGGGATACTGATGTTGTAAGATACCGGTCCCTATCCCCTCAACTGTAGTTTGTATGCATTTTAAATGCATTTCTGCAAAAGAGCTACACATAATTCACACATGGTGTCATTATAAAATTATGGATGCAGGCAATAACCTACGACTTACCGCTTGTTGGCGGGCTCACTGGTGGTCTATCCGGTCCCACGTCCTCTTGATCAGATGGTATGAAGTTGATGGTGTTACACCTCAATAACATTAGGCTCACTGGTTGGTTTTAGATTGATTATGCTGTCTGCCACATCATAATGCAGAAATTTGTCCTTTTCATCAAGTGAGCTGCCAGACTTGCGCACTGCATACACTGCGTCCCGTGAAAACCCCTTCAGACTCTGTAAAACTCTGAACTGCCCTCTAGATGAATGTGAATGCTCACCTTGGATTATGGTGAAGGAGACAGTAACATCATATCATGTGTATTGATATTAGCGGTGTTCAATAAACCCATGATTCGGTTTGTATTGCGATTTTTGGGTCACGATTTCGGTTCCTGTTCCATTTCTTTTATCCATTAGGGAGAGGGAAAAAACACACAATTTCTAATTTTTGTGTTATTTGCAAAAATACCTTTTTTTCCACTCAGAGATGTGAGATAACAATATGAGATCAACAAATATTGTTTCAAAAGCAAAATCTACTTAGACTATCTAAAACAAACATAAAAACATTTTCAGTATATTCATTAATTCCTCGGCTTAGTGTGTGGTTGTATAGCTCTCATACAGTGGATGTGTTTGTAACACTGCAGGGTGTATTGTTTACTGAACCATTTGTTGTTGTTTTTTTACAGCTCTATTTTACACCCCTAAGTGATATAGGCTATACAAACCATATACCCTGTATATGAAACTATAAAAAATCGATTTTATCATCAGTGAAAGTCGTTCAAAATAGATTTGAGCGATTTAGATGTATTTTCTTCATATATGTTGCTGAAAGCATAAACTGTCAGTATTTTGGCCACTCAAAATATTGTGCAAGTCCAAGTACATATAAGGTGCTTTTTGTAGCCTCGGTTTTAAAAACACGCTGCATATCTACACAAATTCTAAGACAGCCGATATACAGTATACATACATACATTTTTGTGTAGGATTCCAGCGGACTAACATTCTTATCGGCCTTAACAAATGCACAGAACAACATCTGCTTAGGGGAGATAATCCCAAGTCAGGCCAGCCCCAGCCAAAAAGCCCATTCTTGACCGGTTAAGTAAATAACAGAAGCCCATTTGTCATATGGGACATTATACAAGCAATTTAACCCAACATGCCTCCGTCATGAGAGAGAAAGGGACGAGGAACTTGAACGTACATGCACTGGAGATGATGAGGTTTTTTTTTAACATTTCAAATGACATATAAAGCGTCAGAGTAGAAACGCGTGCGTTAGAGACGTACCATGCTGAGCGCACCGTGCCAGGGGGGAACAGGCTTTCCAGCAGACTTGGTGTTGGTTTCGCTGCTCCGTCCCTCTCCCCCTTGTCTTCACTTGTCTGGGCTAATTTGACACTCTTTCTTACTTTACTTTTGAACATATACGGGGAAAATCAGTTTTGATTGTAGGAAGCGCTCTCTTGAAGTAATCTCACACATGTACCGCCACGTTGTTTGGAGGGACTCAAACTCCTCCGTCGCCAACCCAACAAGTTAAGAGGTGCAGCCCGAGCCAATGGAGGCAGCGCAGGGGCCGGTCCTGAAACCAGCGCCCTGCCCTTCCCCAAAACGGTCAAGGATACACCACAGCCGGACGGCAAGGGCACAGATACGTCGCCTGCCGGGATACGCCTCCCAGACAATATCAACACGGTCTATTTATTGCTGCCTTGCCGTAATATAATTGAGCATGCTCATGCAGGGGCCCGTGGAGGGTCGTATAGCCTGAAGTAACTTCACACCCATTCAACTGTTTCACTGTGCAATACTTTATACCTGTTGGGCTTACAGTAAATCACCAGTGCAATGCCCCGGTGCATATATGGTGTAGAAACACCCAGTGACCACTTTATTATCTCCACCTGTACAGTCTAATGCAGTTCAACAAAACAGCTGTGCCAGAAATTCGACCTTTTAAGAAAGTTTATAATGTTCATGTTTATGTTGACATTGTGGAGAATGTGTCAGTTTAATTTTATGTATTACTGAGGTTGTAGTTTTCAGAAGTCTTGTACTGGACTACATTATACTGAGGTGTTTCTAATTTTTTGTCCTCCACATTTATTATACACGAGGGAGACAGAATAGTAGAAACAGCTCTCAGTTAAATGCAGTTCAGTACAATAGCAGCACTAACTATGAGCTCAATGCCAAACATAGAAGTGAATAAACACCTCTATTACTGTGACAAAAAGAAGACCTGAGCATTACAGGCATCAGAAAAGGAAACTTTATGGCTCAACAGTTGTGTTGGATTATATTAGATTGTGCAGGTAGACCTAATAAAGTGGCCCCTGGGTGTAGGTGTGCTTTTTACATATGCTCATTTAGTATTTAGCCTATTGTAGTAATATTTTTGTAGGATTAATGCATATATTTATAAAAATGCATATATGCATGTACTGGTGCTGGCATTTTGCAGTACAGCTTGATGCACTGCTGTGCACAGTATTGCTGTCTGTGACGCCCTGCAGCTCTCCATATCCTAAAATATGGGCCCTACTTACCCCGCCTCAGTGCATGTTTTGTTTATGTTAACAAGGCCCAGATGCAAGAGTAACTAGAGAAGCCAACAAGTTATTAATTTGATATTAGAGATATAAATTTGTTTGATACTAGGAATACTGGAATGTTAATTTTCCAAATGATCAGTGCAAGTCATTGGAGAAATTCAGAAATCTCAGGTTTGTCTAGAGGAAGACTTAACATCTTAAATCACATCTCTGGATACAGCACATTGTGATGAATATTTCATTAAAGGTACACTATGCAATTTTACAGAGCTTTAGCACCATCTAGTGGCTACTCTCCTTTCACATCTGTAGACAGACTCAAGAGCATGGAGGAAAGAGTATTTCATATTTATTGACACATTTAGAGGTGGTGGGTGTATACCACAAGGCAGGTTAAGTTTACCAGAAGATTAGAAGATTGGCGGATGGGAGCTACATACAGTATAATGTTGCTTTGCTGAACAACAAATGCAAAAGCTGATTTTGATATTCTGTTAAGGAAAACTGGCTCTGAGATCTTGAAGAAAGGAGTGTGAATGAACATCCTGGATATCTTTGGACTATCCCAGCATGTGACAGACCTTACAGATAGTAAGGGACATATTCTAGACCTAATTATTTCAAAAGGTCTACACATTTCTGAGGTTGACATGACCGATGTTGCTCTTTCTGATCATTACTGTGTTTTCTTTAAAATGTCCATCTCTTAAAACGTAATTGTTTGCTGCAGCTTACTAATAAAACACATGTTACTACCTTCTAATCATAAAGTAATTTTTCGCTCGCTCTAGTTGCTCATTTCTGCTTTTATCGTTTTTAAACTTTTCTTGCTTTGTGCTTTTCTTTTATTGTCTTTAAAATTTTCTGCTTTTATTGACTTTAAACTTTTCATGTTTTCTTAATGTTTTATTTTTCTATATGTATTTCTATACCTCCATGAAGCACGTGGAATTGCTTTTTGTATGGATAGTGCGAGTGCCTTTGGTGAGGCTGCAACCTCTTTTCACATCCATCAAGAATTGCCCAGAGCCTGGTGGCAAACTCATGCAGTGGCTTTGCAGTGACTTTAAAGCAGGACCAAACTTCTTTTATCGCCAGCCATTAACCAGGTCTTCATCATTATGTGCCCTGCCCACCAATACTGACTGCCCTCCATCGTTCCATATATCATCTGTAGGGAATACTGATTTTTAAGGCTGATTTCAGTGTAATGCATACATCACCAGCCCGGTGTATTGGTCTAACTGAAGAGAGTGCAGGAATTACAGATCTATGTTTCCTTGTAATTGTTATTATAGAAAACCTGCAAATGTAAGTGGCCATCTGACCAGCACAAGAAACAACACATTAGACCTTTTTGTCCTGTAGCTAAACTGTGGGGGGTTGAGAGGTGGGTCTGTGACCAACTTGACTTCGGTTGGGGTCAGATGTCTTCATTATAAATGTCAGTACAACTCAATTAAAGCCATGAAGGCAGGCAACATGACCCCTCTTTGGCCAGGGGACAAACTACAAGCACTCATAGACTTTGCTTATAGACAGCAAGTGCGTATTAAAGATGCTGGTGAACACTGACACCAGCTGGCCGTCTCAGTGTCTGACAGCTGTAGGTGAGACTGGCCCTGCAGCTTTCCTGACATTTCCTGGCAGTAACATGAATTTCATTTCAATGGAAGCAGCTGGCAACTTACAAACTATGAGGCTAACAGATCTGTGGTTGATAATTTAGAAATCTGCTGCTATATCTTTTTCTGGACAGGAAATCTGCAAAGGAAGACATCGTGGAGTATACAGAAATGCTAATTATTTTCTAAAAGACTCAAGGAACCACCACTTGCCACTTGTGCAACAGTCAGCTCATCAGATCAGACCAAAAATTACTTTGAACGATGAGGGCTTCCCTAAACCTTTTTCTCCAGAGCAGCAGCACCATCGACCTTTACTCCTCCTGTCTAGTGTCTATCTAATCCTCAGACTTCAGAGTCTAACCCAAACCCCTGCCTTCCGCAACTCATCTAACAGGAGGTTGTACAGAGACTTTCCTTGCAAAAAAAAAAGAAAGAAAAAAAAAAATCAGAAGAGCTGCAATTCCAGATTGAGTCTCACCCAAAACCTTCAGACATGGTGCAAGCAAGCAGATGTCGGTGTTCACCAACATCTTTAAGCCCTCACAGACAGTAAGGGACATATTCTAGATCTAATTGTTTCAAAAGGTCTAGACATTTCTGAGGATGACATGACTGATGTTGCTCTTTCTGATCATTACTGTGTTTTCTTTAAAATGTCCATCTCTTAAAACGTAATTGTTTGCTGCAGCTGTTGAATCTGCCTCTGCAGGAGTGTGTTACCTAACTTAACAGACACTCCAATACCTCCTACAAGCGCCGAGGAGTCATTTTCACCGCCCACGGCAACAGCAAATTACAGGTTGGTTAATAAAAAATAAATATAGTCTGGCTCTTGTGAACAAATGAGCATTAAATGAACATGAACATGAACTTATTAGGCTAGGCTTCTAATAAGAGGGTTGCTCTCTATGTTGTCTTGCACACACCACTCACACTCAGCACAGTTTCATGAACCTCAGCTTCTACTATTACTGCTGCATTCAGTCTCAGATAGCATATACTGTCTACCTCTGGTCAATGTCTGTGTGGGCCTTTACTACATTTAGTACTTCTTCATATAGGCCTACTTCAACTTTCTCTTCTATTAAATTTAGTACATCTGTAAGTGCTTCAAACTGAGCAGGAACACACAAATTTTCCTCCGAAAATTTAGCTTTTTCTAGCTCAATATGGAATTGAAAATGAACACAGTTGACTTCCTGCCTCAAAAAATCTTAAAAGAGAATTTAATGATAAAGTAGCATAAGAGATTATATAAATCATAGAGTTGAGGCTGGTTATCCCCTGGTTCTGTCCTCCCCTTTTACTGTACTGAGCCACTGCACTGAAGCTACCATGAGCCAGTCATTTAGTAGAGGTTTTACTTAAATATGAAAAACAACAATGGCATATAGATTTTTTTGCTTGTGTATGAACATTTACAACCAGATTTTCTAAGCTATGTACACGTTTTGTTTTGTTTTTTACACCAGGCATTAAGCCTGTGTAGTTGTCACCACTAGGGGGCTCTACTGTGTTAATTGTGGAAAAAGTCAGTCAGTCAGTCAGAGTTAGTGTCACAGGCTCCCAGTTTCTGGGTCTGGCAAGGATGAAAACTTCTGACACTGGCCTCTTGTCACAGACTCCCCTGTTGACTCCACATGGTTCACCCACTGGACACCGTAGAGGTGAGAGGATATTACAGTCAATCAGCTTGGACATGCACTTTGTCCTGGGACGGCTGAAAGTGTCTTGTGTCTGCACAAGGATCCACAAGGCGATATCTAACAGACAGACAGCAACCTTATTGGGTCAGTGTTATACCCCTTGTAAGATGCTAAGAGAATAAAAATAGCCAAAACCTACAACATGGTGATGAAACAGAAACACCCTTGACTGCACTACATAATATTACAACCCTACAATACTACAACCCTGACATTTCTGACTTAAGAAACCTAAGAAATTGTGTCTGTGTTGTATAATTCCCATGATTTATTTCATTTTATCCAGTATAACTGCCTCATAGTCCCTCAGTAAGCTGTAAATTACTGCTTAGCCAATACATTTCCTCTACTCATAACACCTTTTCCAAAAGATTTACAGTGTAAATGTTGACAGCCTGTTCGTTAGATGTCTTTTTTTAAATTTTTTTTTTAATCTCTCTACAGTGATAAAGAATTATTGTGGTACAGCCTCAAAGAACAAGCCACCAGAAAGCACTAGGAAAACATGATTATTAGTTTAACAAAATATGCATATTAGGCATAGCTATTTTGTAATTAAGTCTTGCACAGCCATTGGAAGGTAAAATTACCTTTGTTTGAGTCTTGGTTGTTTTCTGCAAAATCAAAATCAATAAATTCAATTGTTTTATGGGCTTGTTGTATGTTTACAGGACCATAAATTGAAGACCTCAGAGGAAAGGGGCTCAGTATCAAACGTAAGTGAACTACATTGCACTTACAAGGCTCCTCTATTTGAGCGAAAGGCTAAAGAATAAGTTGTATTTTTAACCTGTAATTATACTGATGATGTCTATGCACCTATAGGCCGTGTCCTATAGCATGGGAATGTATGGCAGTCTCAGAGGAACCTGAATGTCACTGAAGCTGTCAAGTTGGGGGAGTTAGAGGAAGAGTGCTTCACATTTCTGGAATGGCATCTGATGCAGGTCACACCAGCCTCCTGGCAAAAGCTGCAGGCAGTTGTTGAGAGAAGTGTCTGTCACATGGTGGGGGAGTGAAAAGAGAGGGCGTGAATGAGCAGGAGTGTGTTTCGCAGAGCGCCACACAGAGGGAGAGGGAGAGTGAAAGCAAGGCAGATTTCCTGCAGGAGGAAAGCCAGACTTGTTTTTCTAGTTCCTGCATATCTCAAGAAGGTGGGACATAACTTGTGTAAACAGCTAAGCTCAATGCACATACAGCTCGGTGCAAGGGTTGGCTTCTGCTCGCGCGCTGGACTCACAAGGCTCAAACGGCACTGAAAGGTACGGTGATGTGGACTATGTGTGTTAACTTTGTGTACAGTAGGTAAAGAGGGAGAGAGATGTGCACCTGTCACAGCCAGGGTCAGCTGTCTCAGGTCAGAAATGTCTTCCTCAAAGGAGGCGTGGGAATGACTTAGAAAACTGACTTAGAAAATGCAATAACTTCTGATTGAAAGGCATTGACTTCACATTGTGTACATTCTGTGAAAAGTAGTCATCTTTGTAAAGGCAGCACAGTTTATCCAGCAGTAGTTCACCATCAACATGGATGAGGGAAAATAAAGGATGGGGGGGTGTATATAAGGGCGGGATGAGACAGAAGAAGAAGATGAGGCTTAAAAAAATAAAATATGGAGGCTGTTTGTGTGGTAGAATATTGTGATGGACTGTCTTTACTACTCAGCGTGTGCAGTTTCTTTATCAAGTTTTGGTGGCTGTCTCGGTTGCATACCACACATCTTGATGACAGTGGTTTTTCCTGTATTGTGTCTGCCATTGACATGCACACCAATGCGCGCATGTGCACACATGGAATGCTGAGCTGCATTCCTATCATCAGCATCATGATTAATCATCATCGTTGTCGACTTATTTTAACATATTCCTGTGATAGTGACTTTTATTAGCATGTTTTGGTCATCTTTTAGCTGGATTAAAATGTGGAATAGGTGATTTCAGAATCTGTTAACAATCCTGAAAATGACTTGTGTTTTATGGAAACTTTTGACCTCAATATATAAAACAATGCCAAGTCATTAGGACCAGCCCATTTTGATGTTTTCCACCACCAAAGTCTACAGCCTCACCATATTTTCAAAATGGAGGACAGAGACAAAATAATCTAAGCAATCCAACAGCAGGCTTGTGAGAATGAAATGCCTCCCTCACTTCCATAACCAAGACTCGTTTTTTCACCTTAAGTCTCTGTTTTGTGCAAACAATCTACCTTAAACCTGGAAGCAGGACTTTGAGCTCTCAACACCCTCCAGTGTTTTTTTTTTTTTGAAATCTTTAATAATATTACATGAATTCACATTTATAAAAATATTTATAATTTCCAAATGGAGCACACAGGAGTTACATGAAGCTGTAATGACAATCTGAAAGATTTATTTGGCTCCCTTTCATTAGTGTTCATCACTCAGCCTTTTGGGTAGAGACCCCCATCCCCCACCCCCGCACCTCACCCCACCCCCCACCACACACACACACACACACAGAAACAAGAAAAGCCATAGAAACTGAGAATTATTTGCTTGTTTCAAATTGTTTCAATGATTTCGTCTGTGATTTTAGCAAAATCCTAAGGGTTCTTGAACTTTTTCTAGATGATGTCGGTCTTCCTCACCCACACCTCACCTATTTGTGAGCCAAGGTTGTGTGCTGACATCATACTGCAGTTTATTTTTCCATATACACCTGTGATACACCGTCATCCGTTTCCTACGAACAAAACACCCATAACACTTCACCTCATAACTTACTTTTCCTCATGTCTTGATTGAACTTTTCTATACAAATCTCAGCAAACTCTCTCTCTGCACCCACACACAACAGATGTCTGCACAGCCTCCTCCGCTGGTCCCCAGGAAGCCGTCAGGGGTCCGAGTCATGCCGACTCCAAGAGAGCAGCCTCCTCCTGGTAGCCTTCCCAGCTACACAAACGTTCCAAAGGGTACGTCCTGTTTTTGTGTGTGTGAACAGAATGGGTGAGTTACCATATCTGTTGCCTGAAAGTTGTATTTTTGTCCTGTAACTGCTGTTCTTTTGCATGCAGCTGATGGTTGGCTGGGCATTTGTGTGGGTGAGAAAATTCATGTTTATCTTGAACAAACTGCACCACTGACTTTGTGCCCCCTCAGTGAATGGTGCCAGTGGGGAGCCAAGTCATGTATCGCTGGCAAATGCAGAGAGAGAGGTGGTAAGTACAAAAATAATGTTGGTAATCCTTTAAAAGGTGTGGTTATCAGTCCAGCAAGGAAAACACTACAAGTAATCAGTAAGATCTTACAATCAAACAAAAGGCATCCTGTGTCAATAGGCTAAACAGGTGTAGCACGTCATGGTATTGTGATATAAATTTAGTTTTCATCAGTATCTGGTACGAGATATCTGCACAATCAAGGTCCATGCCAGAGAATTGGTGCATTACTGTAGTCCCAATGAGATGACATGGAAATGTGTATACACGTCTAAATTTTGTTAAAAGACAAACCAGTTTAATCTTTGCAAAGGTGCATTTGCGAAAACATGACCTGTTTTTAGTACGTGGCTCATGTTATTTTGCTGAGTCAGCGCCTCAAGTTTAGGAAACAAGCCTCCTGTAGGACCGAGAGCCAACTAAGCATGTGTAGAAATGTGTTCAAAACACCACAAGGGCCTCAGTCTTTGCTGAATTCAGTTTTTAAAAAGTATGCGACATCAAAAGTGCATACAGTGAATGATAAGAAACATACTGGAGGCGTATGTAGCATTAAAATTTAGTCAACAGCTGTCAAAAGGGAGCAGAGGTAGAGGAGATGTGCTGTTGTTTGGTTTTCAAACTTCCTGATGGACATGTTAGAGGAATGCACAGAGGTGGAAGAGAGTGGGAGCACAGCTGTTGTGTTTTCAGCTTTATCTATATATGAGGAAAGAAGGCACTATTGAGTAAAAAAAAAGGTTTATGGACATTCATGCATTTATTTTGCTTCTTTTTACCACAGTGGTGTCTTCCCTCTGTTTTAGTAAAGCAATAAAACATGCAGCATCACCAGCATCATGCCTTGGAGTGATGTTTTCAAGCAACTATAGAATTTGACTCCACATTGTGTCATTTTTAAGAAAACCATTTTATTTGTTTTAAAAAAAAAATGCTGAAATTCACATTATTCTTCACAATGTTTCCATTAGTTTCCCCAACTTCTAGCATGCTGCATTGTTTCCTTGCTCCTGACACTCGATTCATACATTTACTGTAGCACCTAGATTTTGTGCAGACCCTGTGACTGAAGTATGGTGACTGTTTTCCTGTCTGCACTTAAGTCGCTCTGACGTTCAGCCTTAAACAAAGGTGTAAAATCTGCATCAGGAGCTCCTGAACCACTGTTTTGATGATGTGGAGCGATTCATGGGGCGCCTGCATCAGACAGCTGAGGCTCAGACTGTTCTCAATCAAAGGAAGAACAAGAAGAGAAGCAAGAAGAGCAAAAAGAAAGAGGGCGATGATGGTGAGAGCGCTGATTTGCCAATTAACCTCTTATTGATTGACTGGTCTTGATTTTACAAGCCTGGTGAAAAAAACAAGTGAGTGGTTCTGGTGTGCAGAGCATTCCTTGGCACGAAAACAGCCCAGCCAACCATACGAGGTAAAAACAAATACCAAACGCTCCTCAACATGGCATTCCTGGGCTGAGTGATCAAAGTCGGCCTGTGACAAATATCTTTCTTCAGCCAGTACCTGCCTGGCTGGCACAGCCCCCATTAAAATGCCTCCCATGGCCACTCAGTGTTTCAGTTCAATTCAGTTCACTTTTATTTGTACTGTGTCGAATCATGACAAAAGAGACCCAACAGATTTTGGCTCATCTGTGAACCAAAATCTTCCCCATGATCAAGCACATGGTGAAGAAAAACCCTTTTAACAGGGAAAAAAATCTCAATTTTCAGAAATAAATTGCTGTGATTGGCTCTAGCCCCTGGAGGCACTGGACTGGAATAAGTGAGTAAAGATGAAATGATGAACAAAATGATGAGACGTGTTAGTCACTTCCACTGAGGATCAGTACGTCCAAACCAAACTAGAAGGAGCTCTGTACACCACGACAGAGCCATCATCAGTGGTGCCACTTTGTACTGAGACATTTCCATTATTTGAGTTATATACTCAGTTCACTTCACTTTTCACAAGTTTCACTGTCAACGTTTTATCACTCTCAGACATTGCTTTGGAGCTTGTGAACCATAAGAGTATATCAAGTTGGGGGAATTATTATAAAAGCAGGTGTAATAACCTTGGTGACAGTGGTGTAGTTGTGGCATGTTTCCTATACTCAAAGTGTATTTTTAAGTTGTTTTAATTAAAGCTACAGTATATAGTGATTGTGGTTTTTGTGTGTGTGTGTGTGTGTGTGTGTGTGTGTGCAGATTTGTTGACCATGAAAGCGTGCCCTCCAGCAGAGGAGGAATTTGTGGACATCTTCCAGAAAATCAAGTACTCCTTCAGCCTTCTGGTGAGATTGAGCCTGGAGTATTTTGAAAAATTCAGGAAATAAAAATCAAACTATTATTAATTAAAAAGGGGGAAATCTGAGTATTCATGGTGATATGCCACCTCTGTGCTTAATTTTTTTTCCTGTTTTCTTCAGGACCATCTCAAATCATTAATTGCAGAGCCCGACTCGCCAGAACTGCTGCATCACATCTTTATCCCACTTGGACTGGTAAGGCTCTTATTGTATTGCTCAGCTGTCTCTTTGTCTCTGCCTGTCTGATACCCACTTTGAATGACCCCCTCCCCCCTTCCATTCACAGCTGGTGAAAACTACTGGGGGGCCGGAGCTGGGGGCCACGGTGGCCAGCCCTGCTCTGACCTGTGGTGCCGTGTCGCTGCTGCAGGAGCATCTGACTGGGGAGGAAAAGGAGCTCTGGACTTCACTAGGGGCCAACTGGACCTCACGTCGGTCTGTGTTTTCTTATGTGTGCACTTACAGGATAATTCTAGTATTTTCCAGCTTTAGGGGTCCAAATGACTGACGGATATATTTTAGTCAAATTATATCCTCTAAAAGTGCTTGTTTTTTCTTACTGACAGGTTCAGATTATTATTTTAAGTGTCTGACAACATTATGGAAAACATCCCTACAGTTTTATTTATGTCTAATAGCATAGCCTCCACTGTCTGTAGCAGGTCTCTCCACTCTTAGAGCAGCATTTTTCTTCAGGTAAAAATACTTTGGTACAGGATTTCTTCTCCTCTTCGGCTGGCAGGTGTAATCCTGGTCAAAATGCTCACTGCAGACCTGATGGTCAGCACGGAGCAGAGTACGGACAGGAGTGTTTGGATATATTTGTAGCAACCGCTGCACCAATTGTAGCGCGCCATTTAGTTACCAAAATGTGGAAATGCACAAACACAAACCATAGTTATTTTGATTGTTTGTTGTTTAGCCTTTAGATAACACCACAACAAACTCTTCCTGGTTATTTCTCTCTCCAACTGTCACATTTCACTGTTATCTCCCTGCAACAAGTCACCTGACGCGAGATTTTATCCTCTCCATAATGTTGTCAGACTCTTATAAACAATCTGAACCGCCACATCCAAACATTTTGGCCATGTGTTTAGTGTTTAGTTATTTGAAACCAAATAGGTGGAAAAATCAGGCACAGGTTAAAAGATATCAGAATTTGCCTTCAAATTAGCCTTTAAATCTTTATTGAGTGTATGGCATATATATATATATATATTTTTAACTTACTCTCCCTCTCAGCTCCCAGCTCAGTGTGTCAGTGCCTCCATACACACCTGTCTTCCTGGACGGGTGGCGGCCTCAGGCCTTCGACTCAGACGGCCAGCCTTTCGAAGACCCTGTTGAGTCGCAGCACAAACAGGATGCTCTCAGGGAAAGTAGGGAGGTACATGTGTAGAACATATGAATGTCAACTAACAAGTGAAACAGTCATTTGTATTTGATATGGAGAACCCAGCCTGATGTGTGACCCTGTCTGCAGGGGCATCGATGGACAACAGAGGGGCCCGTCTCTCCTGCACAGTCACCTGATGAAATGTAAGTCTCTGGTCGCTGAGACCAAAACATCATGAAAAATGTCAAGTATTGTTATGTTTTCAGTGACCTTTGGGTCTCAAGCTGAATTATATGACAGATTTAAAGCTCAGTTTATGATGTGGCTCTTGCAGGAGTACAGGGTCAGCCAATTTTCAAATAGCTGCAATTATTTATAGACCCTTTTCCACAGCAGCCACATTGACATTAAAATAGCAGGTGAACTCAGGTGTTACAGCACTACACACATTAATTAGGTTCAGTTCCATTCAGGCCAAACAGAGCCAGGGCCCCAGAGTGCTAGACTTAAATGGGACAAACTTGTAATGAATATCAGTAGTAACACCTGTGTTTACCTGCTGTTTCATGTGAAAATGAGTGCTGAGAAGAAGATCTATTACATCTTTGAGAAGATGGCAATACGAAAACAGTGTTTAAATACGGCTCTTGTCAAACATAATTTGTTTGCACACTTTCTGTAAGGTATTGTGTATCACAATACCTTACAGCAAGCACATTGGGTATGCACTGTGTACAATGTATACACTGTACTGTGCAAATAAAACCTTGGAGCAATATCTTGAGCAAAATGTCACGCTCCTTATTGCAGGATGAGTAACGCAGACAGTGTGTGCAGGAAGAGACGTGAAAGAGGATTATGTCTGTTTAGTGCACTTTTCTCACAGGCATGATTTTTGTCCTTTTTTGCCTCGTTATGACAGGTTTTGCATCTTAGTAATATTTTTAAACATTTGATTAAAACAGGTTTGCCAATCATGTTGTGTGACTGAAGTTGCAAAATGAGTGTTTTTCCATGTATAAGTCAAACTAGTGAAGATTCTCTAAGAATATAGCCAAAATTTATATTGCCACAAAATTCTAAATTGAGTTTTTTTTTTTTTTTTTTTTTGCATTGAATGTAAGGTGGAAAACAGTTTTGCCTGTTTTGTGCCATTTTCTCACAGGCTAAATGTTATCATTGCTAAATTATATGTTATATGTTGGGAAATGTCATCTACTATTGTATGTGCTGTGATTTCAGTGAATTTGGACACAACACTCAGCCAGAAATTTCTGTTAGGCGCTTTCTGTTGATCATATTAGTCATTACCTTATCTCAAACCACATCTTAGACAAACTGATCTCTGGCACTGCGTTAAGAGATTAATTCAAAATGTTGTACATATGTGCTGAGTAATATCTCTGTTTCAGAGAAGGAAGTGAGCTGCCACCAGAGGGAGAGAGACTCTACTGCTGCAGTTACGACTTTGTGGCCAGAAACAGCAGTGAACTGTCTGTGCTGCAAGGAGAGACGCTAGAGGTACGGCCCCATGACCAGTGATGAGCCTATAACAGTTCATATGTTCTTCAAATATGACCCCAAAAACCTCTCTGACCTGTGGAATATGCTTTTATTTTTCAGGTTATTGAGTCATCAAAGCGCTGGTGGAAGTGTCGGAATCGCTTTGACCAGATAGGATTTGTTCCCTTCAACATCCTGGAGCCTCTCTCTGCCCTCAACAACAATGGGAGACAAAGCCCGGTGGTATTCAGACAGTCCAAGGTAGTATAAACACACACCACACACACACTACATGCTTTTATCAGTGCATAGCAATCTTGGATTTTATCTCATCCCATCTGACAACATGAATTCATTCCTGCTTTCTCTTGACAGAAGAAGCCTCTTTCCCCTCCTTCAAATAAGTACTTCTCATTTGCACTGCCGAGCCCCACTGACAGCAGCCCGACCTCGACCAGCACGGCGGTGCGACCTCACAGCATGCCCTTATCTCCGACGACGCTGCAGGAGGAGCAGGCAGACAGAGGTAACACACCCACACATCGAAATACCAGCATGTCAGCATGTAGCTCTTATCCACTTGGGATGCAAATGTTTGGCTTCGGAAGACTTGGATCATGGTGTCTATGGAGTAATACTGATGTCATTTGTTGCTGTGTTTTGAAGCACCATCCACTGACTTCAGTTGCTTTTGAGAAGGCTGCTATAGAGTGCATGATGTAGAGGCAAGACTCTTCATCTTTCAGCTGGCAAGGGTAGATAACTAAAATTTAATTTTTGGCTGAACTGTTCCTTTATGCACAGTCGTGCATAATGTTGAGCACTAAACACACTTTTTCTATCACTGATACTGTAGCCTCTCTGCATGTGTACACATTCTAATGTACATGCGTTAGATTGTTGTTCTAAAACACGCTTGTGTGTGTGTGTGTGTGTGTGTGTGTGTGTGTGTGTGTGTGTGTGTGTGTGTGTGTGTGTAGTCCTGATAATGAATGATGAGCTGGTTCAGCGGCTGGCCAATGGGAGGCCCGGCTCAGTCCGTCCTCTGGTGATCCACCGCAACTCCGACTCCTCTCCCCCACTGAACTACCACTCCTCACCTGCTGAGGTGGAGGACTGGCTCAGAGCCAAGGGCTTCAGTCAGCAGTGAGTGTCCGGAGACCAAACCGCACCATCTTTAGCTTGTTTCCAAAACTTAATTCAGGAATAGCTTCTCGGAGCAGACATCAAGGAAACTTTAGTTCATTTAAAGCCACCACTAACTCTAGAGCTCAGCTATTTAAAGGGATAGTGCATCCAAATCTACCTGTCTCCTCACTGTACAAGTCGTCTATAGATACAAGCAAGCAATAATCAACGAGCATTCGCACGTTTATCCCTCAAAATCTAAAGGTTATGAAGCAAGAGCTCATTGTTGTACTGACAAAGAATAAATCAAGTCCCTTTTACAAACGAGCCGGTTTGTCACAGTATAAATGACAACTGGGTGAGGTAGGTGAAGGTTATGGCTCCAATGCTGATAACATGTTGCTATGGTTACAAGGTGGGTTGCAGATGAATTTAGACCGGTGATTAAAATTGAGCCGAACTACGTGTGCATTACACTGTTTTAAAGCACACCTGCCAGCCAATCAGAGAAGAGCATTCACCCAGACCGTGGTCTAAGTTGAAAGTGATTTGTTTTTTCAGATTTTACAAAACAATGGTCTTTATCAGCCTTTGAGGCATTTCACTTTCAGTTCAATTCAGGCAATGTAGCAGATTTTTTTTCTAATTTCAAAAAATTTAATCTTTCGCAATTAAAAACATTCTCATACCCAATTTGAGCCACTTGTTGAGAATGAAGGATGTGTAATTATTATGTGAATCTCAGTTTCTGTTTAACAATGTAGAACACCATCCCTGGCTCGGACTATTAAACACTCTTGTGTTTAATAGTTTAATAGTGTTTTTTGTTTCTCTGCCCCCCCTCTCAGGACGGTTCAGGGTCTGGGCATCCTGAATGGAGCTCAGCTTTTCTCCCTGAACAAAGACGAGCTCCGCACCGTCACACCAGAGGAAGGGGCCCGAGTCTACAGCCAGATCATGGTACAGAAGTCCCTGCTGGAGGTCAGTCCACTGTTACTCTGTTTGCATGTGTGTGTGTGTGTGTGTGTGTGTGTGTGTGTGTGCCTTATGTACCTGCTTATGCCATATTAGCAGAGACAGGTTTGAATAGGAGGTGATAGGGCACTAGGACAGAGGGAGTGTGACTAAAGAGAGCAGATTGGTTTGAATGTGGGTTTTTAAACACCTTTGAGAAATAAAATTTACTCTGAAAGACACAGGAGTGCCACAGGTAAAAAATATTTTCACTCATTAAAGCTTGCATGCATACATGCACAGAGATTGTGACATTCTGCTTTGTGGCAGCTCCTGTCATTGCCATGGTAACTGTATGTCCGGCATAGATTGAAGTCATAAAGATTGTTTTAAAAATCCATAAATTAGATTTTTACCTGTATCAGCTCTGTGGTGTCATGGAAGTCTGCAGTTCACTTGTGTGTGCTCGTCTGGACCTGCAGCTCTGTTGAGTGCTGAGCTGCGGCTCACTGCTTGTACAGGCTGACAGAAATATCAGAGTTGTGTGGCTACGCAAAATCTGATCTTAAGCATTTCAAGTTCTCTCATTAGCTGCAGTTACACGGACAATATTTCTTCAACCCGACTGAAATTGTTTTAATTAGAGATTCCAGCTTAACTGTTTACATGGACGCTACATAAAGGGATCTGATAAGAGTGGTTCTGCTGGAAATATAAATATAATCCAGGCTAAGTCATGCTCTCCAGTGGTCGCTCTCCCATCAGATCGTCCATAACTCTGTAAAAATAAGACCTGGTTGGGTTGGAATCACTTTTGCTGTTTTGACTTTTAGCTTTCCAACTTTTCCAGTGGTTTTTGATTTGGTCAGTGATTTGGTAGATTCCGGCTTCATTCATCGTTTCAAACAATTATTTTAACGACTTGTGCTTTCGAGCCTTTTTACCATGGAGACATTCAACAATCCTTTAAATATTAAATCTTTTCAATAAAAATAAGTTGTATCAGCTACAGCCCAGCTGTGTTTTGCTGCTGCCATGTTTCTGTCCCTTCTGGAAACTCGTCACATCACCTAATGTTCCCTCCATGTGGGGCAAACATGCAGAAAGAACATAATTATTCCAACCAGAGAGAAAAGATCAGATGTGCTGATATTTTCCTATTGAACAGATTATCAGATGTTTACACCACCCCTTTCAAACTGACTGAAAATTCCCTCTGATCAGGCCGGGTGGGGTCTCCTCTGACTGCAGTGGTCACATGAGGCATTTTTAATCTGATTGGGCTGTTATTCTGATTAGTAGTGGAAGAGTAGGGTCCATGTAAACGCAGCAACTGTAAACTGATGGACTGCACTGTCTCCTATTTATAAATGTTTCTGATATTAGCAGATTATTATTAATTTAAATTGACATAAAAATGAGCACACTGTTACTCAGTAAAGTGATGAGTTGTAGTGGAGAGATTATGCTGATGGTGATCTCATTATCCCATGGTTAAAACAGAAACTTTCACAGGAACAGTGCCATACATGAACACACAGTGAAATAAACAATAAACCAGTCAGAGAGTGTCTGAATTTTGCACCCGAATTTTACTCTCCTTGATCTTTCCCTTTTGAATAACTTCTGAATATTCCTCTTTGTTGTTCAGGATGTGCGCAAAGCTACAGAACTGGAGAAGGCCATGGAGAGGCAAAAGCAGAAGGTTGACTTGTAGTGGAACGCGGTGACGGAGCTATCCAACCTCCACCACTGCGAAGGCGGCATTAGGAAAAAAAACCTGACAGAACTGTAAATGGTTAAAAAATCTGTCCACAAATGGCACATGACCAAACAGAGGCATTTTAATCACTTTATCACACATGTAGTTACGCTTCCAGTGCAACAAAAACTGTCAACAGTAAGGCACAACCTGCTAACCGTCTGTATGGAGAGTGGAACTTTGGTTTTTAAGACAGAGGGGCTGAGCATCTGCTTTGCTTTTTTTTTTTTTTTTTTTTTTTTTTTTTTTTACAGTGAAGACATTCCTGAATATCATTTATTTAGATAATATATGAAACACAACTGTAAACGGCAAAACAAATGCAATACAATTAACCTCATCTTATGTACTGGGACAACTGAATAAGGTTTGTTCTTATAGCTGTTAACCCATGAAATGGCTATTATTAAATAAATGTGTATAAGTGCAAGAAACAGTCATTCAGAGTTTTTATTTCCTGCTCATCAACCTGTATTACTACACTGTCACTTGTTTTCCATCATCCCAGACATGAAAAACAAACAGGCCAAAATGCTTTATCTGCCCTGTTTAGACATCGATTGAAAGTGTAAAAAAGGAATTTCAGCACATTAAGTTGGAGCAGTCAGCACACTTTGCAAGTCAAAAATCACAAGAGTTCACAATACGTTATTATCCATTACTCATATAACACTAATGCCCCTTTTCCACTAGTACCTACTCAGCTCGACTCAGCTCGACTCGGCTCGACTCTACTCGGTTTAAGAGCTTTTCCATTAGGTCGTAGTACCTGCTAGCAGGTCCCATTTTAGCACCTACTCAGCCTGGGTTCCAAGCGAGCTGAGTCGAGCTGAGTCGCGCTGAAAATGTGACGTTAACGCCGTGCAGGCAACTGATTGGACAGGGAGTGATGAGAGCGACTCCTGCACGAAAACAAAACCCGACATTTAAAAAAAAAAAAAAAAAAAAAAAAAAAAACGGCAACAGCGGCCGTGCGCATTGATCGTCAGTGAAGTTGTCAAAGTCGGAAAATGGCAAGCAAACCGCTTCCGCGGTCAAATAAAGACGTGGAGACTTTTCTGAGCTTGGTGGTGGCCCAAAGAATCCAGAGGGAGCTGGACGGTGCGCCGCCTTGCTGTGACGACTCCACCTACGGCGAGGTGCTACTCAACTGTAATGGAAAACCACCTAAACCGTGTCGAGGCGAGTAGAGGCGAGTAGAGTCGAGCCGAGTCGAGCCGAGTAGATACTAATGGAAAAGGGCCAAAAATGATTGATCTCAACTAATATTACACATTGCAGACTGAAAACATTTTTAAACTGAAATTTGCTTATTTTTTCTGCTAAAGACTACTATTAATTTTATTTATTTTTATTAGTTATTTACTGTTGTTGTATGTATTATTAAGGTAGATGGACAGTGTCTCCAGTCAAATTTCAGTCAAGTAGAATATACACAAGTATTTAGGAGATAATTCAAGTAAAAAATTAGCTCGGTTAGTAGCCAAGTTCTTTATTACAGTGAATTTGAACAGCTTAAGGCTTCTTACCGCTAAAAAGGTAAAAATTACAGCCACTCATTTCAAACATAGTAATATCACCTTACTTATTATTCCTATAGAGCAATCATTTGTTTTAAGCTGTAGCCTATTATTTTTGCTGTGTTACATCTCTTAGCTTCAAAAACTGGATATAAATTTCTTCCCCATTCTGCAACATTTTGTGTAGCTATGTGTCTTTTGGTTGATGGATGAACTGAAGTTGCAGGTGTGCACGACTGATGGGAGAAACCAGACGACACACAGTGGTGGCCACAGAGCAGCGCAGTTCAAGAGTCAAATTACATTCTGGATGTTTTTTTTTTAATCTAAAGCCTGCAGTCATATTGTTGCTCGCTGCTTTCTGCTTGTCCCTTCCAAATTTTCTCAGGAGACTATTTTTGTTGTCTCATTATTAATTTATCTTTATCTTTAGTCAATTAGCACTGGTTAACCACTAAACCAAACCTTTTTAAAGGAAAAGCTAAGAATGAGTTGCCTTACCATTAAGAATACATGTACATTTTGAGCACCTATATTTATTATCAAAGCGTTCATATTTACATTATGAGCCCTTTTAGCCCTTAACATGTCAAAAGAGGACTGAACTTTTGACAGCTTCCCAGCAGGAGCACTGGATCATCGATTTTTCACCAACAGTGGAAACATGGTGGTTGTGGTTCAGGTAAGGAACCACACCTGTAAAGGCCATTTAAAACTGACCAATATGGAGGGAACAAAGCTGTCAAACTAATGTCAGTATTAAAATTTGGTTTGTGATGATTAGGAAAAATACATCACAGTATCTTGGGTTATTATGTTGGTGGAAAATTCCCTCAAAACATGTAACTCCTAGTCATTTCTCAAAATCATAGGGATTCTATTTAGCTGAAGCCATAAAAATGTTGGAGTATTTCTCCTAAGCAAAATGGTTTCTGTAAAAAATGTTTTGATGATAGTAAATGCATCCAGGCTTTTGCAATCGAGGTTGTTTGGTAAAAACCCTGACAGAGCTATTTCAGTTAAGAGTGTTGAGTCACTCAGACATTTGAACAGCAGGACAGGAGGTAGACGGACTGAAGCTGCTCTCACTTTGCTGTCCTCTCCACGTCTTCACAGCTCATAGGTGCTCGTCTGGTCACAGCAGACCCAGTTCAGCAGCTCGTTTCCCTGAAACCACAGCTGGATCTCCCTCTGAGCCCCCTCCAACGAGTCACTGGCATGGACCACATTCCTTTAAGAAACAGGAACACACAGAAAGTCAGAAAGATCCCTTTTTAAAGAGCTTCTCAATGTCACGATCCAGACCAGAGCATAATGAGCTGGTCTCCTGGAGCTCAGCTGTTATGGGACTTAATCTGGTGTCACTATAAGACTGACATCCTCCCTCCCTTAAGCACAATCAACCATGAAAGCTGTCATTTTAAGTATTATGTATTCACAGCCCATTCTTACTCCCATGACATCAAATACCACATCTTGGTCACGACCTCTATGTCTGATACCGACGCAAAAGGCACCTGATAGAAGCCAAAGGTTTGTGCCAAAGTTTGTGACTGAGATCAGTTTCTGTTTTGTTGCCTAAACCTAACCTTTCCCTCACCTTAACCAAGTGGTTTTGTTACCTAAATGTAACCTTGACGAATGACAGATGTCGCTGGACAGAGAAGCACACAGTTTTTGACTGTGTGTTGTTAGAGGTAGTGGCTGTCACTGTTGCTTGATATGGTCCCAGTTAAGTGCTAATAAAATGTTGGTTTATTATGCTTTATGGACATCCACTTTGGTGAGCAAATAAACAACCCTGACTACAGGGACACTGTGGAGTTTTTTTTTTTTTTTTTAACCTACAACATATGTCACTTACTACATCATCCATCATGCTGCCCAGTCCTCACCTGCTGACATGGAAGCTGAAATCTCCTCTCACTGTGCCCGCCTGGGCCTCGGCTGGGTTCGTGTGTCCCACCATGGCACGGGACGTCTGCACGACATTGAGCCCTTCCCACACCTAAACAATGAAAAATGAAGGAACAAGCAATTCATACACACTGCGGCAGGCTTACAGCTAATTAAAATAAATACCCCATGACCTGTCCATAGTATGTTATCACTCTCTGAAACAATTAATCCTTGATTCTGAGCATTATGTTCCCCTTACATTATATGAATATATTCATGTGGGCCTCTTACACTTTAATCTGACAGAATTTTGCATAGACCTGTATAGTTTAAATCTTAAAAGAAATGACAATTTGGATTAACTTACTGGCAAATTTACACTTTTTATAACTATGTGAATACATGTCTTGATAAGAAAACCCCAGAAGGTGAAGCCCCTCATACACTTTCAAGAGGTATTTACCTAGTTTCCCCTTTTCCACTGTGATCACTACATTTCTGACACTAACCAGGACCACATTAAATTTCCATTACAGTTCAAAATATAATCACACAGGCTACCCATTGTTCTGTATACTAGTAAATAGTAGGAAAACCAAAGATTTAGCTCTCTGTGTTTAGTTTTTATGAGTTTTTAAGTGATATAATAATTAAGTTTATGGTACTAAGATTAAAAATTATAAATACAGTGAAACCAAATATTAGTTGAAGTCTGAGTTGTCTTGAGCCATATACTGTAGTTTGAATGCAAGAACATGGTTTCATGTTCATGTTCCAGACCTCAAAGTTGACTCATTAACCTGGGAGCCCCATTTGAATTCTGAATTTGGCCCTCTTAAATTGTTCAGATGTAACACCTGAATAGTGACAAATTCAAAGACTGAAACATGATGTTGAAATAATATTTTCTAGCACAAGAACATCTATAGAGTGTTTATAGAGTATTCTCATTTTAGTAAGGATCCCCCAGAAGCCCCTCAAGGACCCCTGGGGGTCCCCGGACACTACTTTGAGGATCACTCAAATGGTGTAAAAACAGGGGATCAGCAAAGGAGCCCCCTGGGAGCGCTCACCATCACAACCACGGGCCCCGAGGTCATGTACTGCAGCAGGCTGGGATAGAAGGGCTTCTGCCTCAGCTGGCAGTAATGCTGAGAGAGGAGATCCTCTGACACCTTCACAGGAGACAAACTCACAGTTCAGAATTCAAAAAAAGGGGTGTGCATGACACAGATACCCCAAATCCGGATGATGTCATCAGATTTCTGTACCTGCAGCATTTTCAGGCCCACCAGTTTGAAGCCACGTTGCTCAAAGCGCTGGATGATTTGTCCTACGAGTCGACGCTGAACCCCATCCGGCTTTACGGCTATGAGAGTGCGTTCACTCACATCAGGGACACCTGCAGACCAACACAACTGTTTACTGTGTTGTTGAGCCGAGCCCTTCCATCGTGCCGTCCCCTGCCACCTACAACCAGTGTGACTAAGTGGAGGACAGAGGACTTGCTGTTTGTTGGGACAGGGCTGAGCGAGAGGGGGGAGACTGACTAAAGCTCACCTACACTACTCTATTTATTTACCAGCTCATTGATTACATATCTGTCTTAATGTGGGTTTTTATTGCATGTTACATTGTCATTTGTGTGTGAACATGCAGGAAGGTGCTATACAGTTAAACTTACAACAACAACAACAACAACAACAACAACAACAAGATGAGGAGGAAGAATAATTATTATTACTATTATTATATCATACCTATTATTATATATTATATATTATAACTATAGGTATAGGCAGTGGTGTAGTCTAGTTTATTCTAGTGGGTATACGCACACTCACGCACACACACACACACACACACACACACACACCACACGCGCGCGCCACAGGCTCCCTTTCTGAAACGTTAACGTTAGCTCCAGCTGTAGTGTCCCCTGAAACGTCACGCCTGACGGAAGCCCCTGTGGTGAACAGGAAAGTGAAAGTTATGTCAAAAAAACATACTGATACGTATCTTTGCGCAGTTTTAAGTGGTTATACGGAAATTCGGGACCTTTTCTAGTGGGTATACGGCGTATACCTGCGTATCACGTAGACTACACCACTGGGTATAGGTAATTGCAATAACAACAACAACATTGATTTGTGGCTATGAGATGGAAAACCCCTCATACCTTAACATTTCAACAATGGGCTCTTACTTTCTTAGACATTGCATATATGGAACTCTCGGCGGCCCGACTACACGGTGCAAGTGAGAAGAACATTAAGGCATGGTCTCAGATCATAGAGGTGCGCCATGAGCATATTTTGAACAGTGCTTGACCTTGTAGGGTGTTGTTCTTGGCTTGGCTGTGTTGATGTGTATTTATATGTGGTATATGTGCATGTGCAGGTGTATGTGCATATGTGTTGCATCTGTGTACATGTTGGTATGGCACAAATGTGATACAAAGAAGGATGTTGTGGTGTGGTTGGTCCCAGAGGAAGAGGGAGGGGGGTTGGGGGTGTTTGTCTGTTGGTTTGATTTTTTTTTTTTCCTTTTTTTTTTATTGTTTCTTGTCTGCTATATAATGTATTTTATGTATGGAGCAAGAGCATTATGTTGATTGTTTTTCAATTAATGATACATACATAAATAAAAAACAATTAATAACAAAAAAAAAACCAACAACATTATTGATAATTATAGTTACTGTCTTTGCTGATGTTATTATTTGTATTAGTATTATTATTATTATCATTCTTCTGCTTCCCGCTCTTGTTCTTTCTCCTCTTCTTCTTCCTCTTTTTCTTTTTCTTCTTCTTCTTTTCTTCTTCAAATCACAAACTGTAGGCTATGTGTATTTATGCGTGGCTGTGTTTGCATGCTAAACACTCCTAATATGAATTTGTCCCTGAGTCAGTGGCCCATGCCTGCTGATCACAGTCCTCTATTTATTTTGGCCCCTGTTCGTGTGTGATCTCGCCGGGTCACTCCGCAGCCACTCAGCTGGGTAGATCCGGACACAAGTCGTCACGCACTCTGCGGGCTAATGAATGACTGCACACGACCAGTTAACTCGGCACGTGACTGCCCCTGTCACACGTCATTGTGCGGTGCCGGTGTCCCGGCGGACGCTTTTCCTCTCGACCCGCACACCCACCGACACCGGGCGTGTTGGAGCCGCAGGTCGAGCAGCTCCGGCACGGGGCAGGTCAGTGGCACACAGCCCTGCACCCCCGCACCTCCCCGGAGCCTCTAACCTACTTCTAGTTCATGACCTCGTGTGTGTGTGTGCCGAGCTTATTTGTTTTGGGACCAAAAAGGAAAAAAAAGAAAAAAAAAAAAGAAGAAGGTTGTTTTAGTCGGCTGTGGGCCAACAAAGTTAAACAGTATGGCTTGAATGTGGACTCATGTAGGCTATTTATTATCTTCTTCTTCTTCACATAGTAAGCCAATGCTAGACGACTTGCTCTAATTATTTGGCCTGAGTGTGAGAAAAAAAAATCTTACAGCTTCATTAACGAGCATGTCCCTGCTGCCCTCTGCACACCTTAACGAGGGGGAACAGAAACACAACTTTACTGATGCACTGTGAAGAGGCTAATTGTACAGCCAGTGTTCACACATGCCGTCTCCCAGCAGTAGGCTACATGAGTTAATATTAATGTCAAAATTCCCTTGAGAAATAAAGTTACTCACTTGACTTGGTCCTGTGTCCGGCAGCTCTGTGGCGGTCCAGCAGCGCAGCGGGACACACCGGGACTCTCGTGGCCTCCTGGCTCCCGAGATAACACGGAGCAAGTTGGAAAATTCTCCTGAGAACACATCGCTGTAAGAGGATCATGTTTCTCCCAGCCTGCACACACACACACACACACACACACACACACACACACACACACACGCACACACGCACACACGCACACACGCACACACACAGAAGTCAGTCCCCTAACAAAAATCACGAGTGGTCTCTCTGCGCGCCGGCCCGGCTGAGGCAGAAACGTGATTTAGGTCCGCTGGTGCCAGAGGAGCTGCCTGCTGTCTCTGATTTGCTCTGGGAATCCATGAGGCTCCTGCTTTTATAGCCTCTGTTGTCTGCCTCCTCAACTAGGACACAAGGCCAGAGGTGAATTCACAGTGACTAAAATCAGAACCATAGGCCCATTATTACACTGGAATACACTTTTCAACATGACTAGGCTATGCCAAGACTTCCTACTAGACTAATTAACATACATATCCTTTTGTGTAATTTTGACAGCCGAGATTTGTGATTCAGAGCCAAGCACTGACCTCAGTTTATCAAAGTTAAACAATTAATGGCAACAAACTGAAGTGAATCACATCTAAACCATGAGCTGATTGTGCATCATCATTATTATTAACCATTATCAACCTAACAAAATGAATAATCTGTTATTTTTTGGTATATAATGACACTTGATGCATGGATATTTAGCTATATGAAACATATAAGTGGATTCAAGACCACTTGGGCTTAATTGTGGAGATTTTTTTTGTGTGGGATTTCAACATGTATAACCTAAGGTAAACATAAGAGAAGTCGGTGAAAACGTCTTAGAAAGAGACCAATGCATGTGTATGGTGTATTAAGTCTTTTCCTGGCAAAATTTACATAGGAGTCAAGTGATAAATAAAATATCTGCTCTGAGCTGAACTGAGCATCATAACGGCAGATTTGAAAAGCAAATGAGAGATAGGCTGCAAGTGCCTCTACTCTGAATTAAGCAGGAGGTGATTAAAATGTCCAGTTTTTGCTGTGGAACATTACATCAGTCTTATTACTACCAACACTCGTGGCAAATTAGTGATCAAATTCGTGACTGATCAATAAAGAGGGAACCTGTGATTCATTTTCACCATTTTACACAAGTATTGCACTCTGCTGCATCACGTCCATTACAGAGTGCAACAAATACCGCAGGCTCTCCATGAGCAGCAGGAACTGGACCATCATAAATTTGCCATAAAATGGAGCTCTTTGCAGTGAAAGGTCGGTCGAACAAGGAAGAGTAATCTGGTTTTACAGTTTGTGCACTTTTTATTGTAACCTCCAAATTCGCCAGTTAAATGAAATTAGATTGAACTCTGCCCTCTTGTCTCTCAGTAATGCACAAGATCACAGTGTTTTCTTACATTGTCTGTTTTAAACAAGCTACTTTTCCACTCAAGTCGATTTTTCCACTTTCTTATGTTAAATATCAGAACCTATACTTGAGCAAAAACTTCTAATAGAGTTAATATTTCTCCCTGTTGATCCACCGCTACCACTTGGCTACCTCAAAGCTTTATAGCAGATCTTTGGCAGATGAGTCTGTTTAGGGCCATGCAAACAGGAGCGTGGCCAACTGGACTCTGACTGAGCTGAATGCACAAAACATCAGGGACATGTTCCCCATGTTAGGCTGTGGCCCCTGCTGTGATCCACATCCCAAGGCTTAAAAATGATCTGCTTCTCTTTCTCTTCATTGCTCTATGATTGGTATAGATTTAATATGTGAAATCGATAACGGCTTTTACCTGAATTCACCTTCTTTTTCATGCACAGTAGGGTAGGTGTCCTTAATATCAGACCATAAGTGAAGAATCAGTGATTATTGTGGCATGTTGGTTGGTCTGGATGACGCTGAATTGCTTTGTGTTCCTATGCTTGCCAGAGGAGCAGCAGTGTGTGTGTGTGTGTGTGTGTGTGTGTGTGTGTGTGCATGTTCTGTGGATATCAACTAGAAAAAATGGATGGTCAGAATGAGAGAGAGATTCTGCTAATAAAAAAACAAAAACAAAGGGCCGCTAGACGCTCAGTTCCTCAGCTGCCCTGTTAAACTCTGGAAATAGATCTGATATAAACTCAGCCCTAGTCTTTTTTTTTCTGACCAGAATTTTATGACTTTCCTCTCAAAGTTGCCTGTTGTCTCTTTTGAGTATTGTGCCATGTTGATTAATCTGTCCTTGGTGTTTAGTGTCTGTGTGAGGCTGACAGGTCAGGTGAATTCCTGCCTCTCCTCACATCCCAGGCTCTGTAGTGGAGGAGGTTCACATGAGGACAAGTGTCTTTAGTGACAGGGAGTGATGTGATCTAAATTATTAGAGAGCTTTGTTTACTCTTGCTTACCTAAATGGATATAGTATGCTTTCCTTGATAACACATTTGTTTATACCACTTCTGATTATTTCTGGCTGGACTGCAGCACCGGGGCCAGCCCTACAAATGCAAATGTCCCCTACTGAGTCACTGATTGAGTGATGAAGTTACACCATGGGCCGCTGCTCTTTCAAAATGTTCATGGCCATAGCCAGCTAAGAGGATGAGGAGGTCTGCACCTTGGTAACCATTTCATATAAATGACCAGTACAGCCACTGTTCATGGAACCAAGGTCAAAACAGCTGCTTTTCAAATGTAGCAGAGCTGCCACTGCAGTGGTGACAGTGGCCTACAGGACTCATACATTACCATAATTAGCTAATTAACTGCTCCTGGTTTTTAAATGAACTGGATTTAAATCAGTTCAATTTTTACTGAACTTTATTGTTCAGGCTTTATTGGCCTGGGGAACTGATTGCCAAAGCAAGTGTGCAATAAAAACATCCATACACAGTCGAGCCAAATGCTGAGTTTTGACCTAGTCTTGTTTATTGTCAGACTTTCAGACTGAAAATTGGAAAAATAATATGTGGGACTGAATACTTGCATTGAATAAAACAAGGGATATTTGTGTTGACACCCTAAATGCACTATATGGATAAAAGTATTGGGCCATTGCACCTACAGGAGCTTTTTTTTTTTTTTTTAAGATTATTTTTTTGGCATTTCTGCTTTATTTGACAATCACAGTGGAGATGGACAGGAAGGGCAGGGGAGAGAGAGGGAATGACATGCAGCAAAGGACCTGAGGTTGGATTTGAACGCTGGTTGCTGTGATTGGGACTGGGCCCTGGTGCATGGTGCATGCTCTTGGCTGGTGAGCCACCAGGGCGCCCCCCTACAGGAGCTTTTCTGACCTCCCATTCTAAATCCATAGGCATTAATATGGAGTTGGTCCCACCTTTGCAGCTAGAAATGCTTCCTCTCTTCTGGGAAGGCTTTCTACAAGATTTTGGAGTGTGTCTTTGGGAATTTTTGCCCGTTCATCCAGAAAAGCATTTGTGAGGACATCAGACACTGATGTTGGACTAGAGGACCTGGCTCGCAGTCTCTGCTCTAGTTCATCCCAAAGGTGTTGGATGGGGTTGAGGTCAGGGCTCTGTGCGGGCCAGTCAAGTTCACCAAACTCAGCCAGCCATGCCTTTATGGAGCTGCTCTGTGCACTGGGGCTCAGTCATGCTGGGACAGAAAAGGGCCTTCCCCAAACTGTTCCCACAAAGTTGGAAGCAGAGAATTGTCCTAAATGTCTTGGTGAGCTGAAGCAGTAAAGTTTCCCTTCACTTGAACTGAAGGGCCGAGGCCAACCCAGAAAAACAAGCCCATAGCGTTATCCCTCCTGCAGCAAACTTTACAGTCGGCACAATGCAGTCAGGCAGGGAAGGTTCTCCTGGCATTCACCAAACCCAGACTCGTCCATCAGACCACCAGATAGAGAAACACGTGTTTGCACTGCTCCAGAGTCCAGTAGCGGTGTGCTTTACACCGCTCCATCTGATGCTTGGCCTTGTGCTTGGTGATGCAAGGCTTGCGTGCGGCTGCTCGGCCATGAAGCTCCCAGCACTCAGTTTGTGTGCTGATGTTGATGCCAGAGGAGGTTTGAAGCTCTGCAGTTACTGAGTCAGCAGAGCATTGGTGACTTTTATGCACTATGAGCCTCATCGCTTGGCAACCCACTCTGTAACTTTACGTGGTCTAACACTTGAGCTGAGTCGCTGTGGTCCCTAAACGCTTCCACTTTGCAGTAATCCCACTTCCAGCTGATGGTGCAATATCTAGGAGGGAAGAAACTTCACCAGCTGACTTGTTACAGCAGTGGCATCCTATTACATTACTATCACAGCACCAGGCTAGAATTCAGTGAGCTCTTTAGAACGAGCCATTCTTTCACAAATGTTTGTAAAGGTCGACTGCATGGCTAGCTGCTGGATTTGATACACCTGTGGCAATGGGACTGAATGAAACACCTGAATTCACTAAGGTGAATTCACTCCTGTCCACAATTCATTAAGGTGTGGCTCAATGCTATTGTCAATATAGTGAATGCTTGTTAACTTTTTTTTTTTTTTTTTTTTTTTTTTTTTGTAGCAAATGAGATGAATCCTTTGAGGATGTAATGTCACTGTGGCAGGACGTGTTGGATGAAAGACAAAATTGGGTTGAGATCAGCCATTATTTGTTTTTTTCCTCTTATGTCTCATGCTCATTTTGCCACATTGATATTCACAGATGGCAAGTATGTTTAACTACTGCAGATTTAGTTTTCACTCATTTCAAAGTGGAATAGGGAATATATATATACTTTTTATATACTCACTATGATTAGGAATACAGCATAAAAACAGTGCTTTGTGAAATAAATTGTCCTTGACTTGTTCCCACCCCTTTGGGAGCTGAAAAAAGTCAACAAACATCATGCAGGTCATGTACCTGAAAGTGTTGCAAAATAAGTTAATAACCTTAGTCCAGTAACCTTTTGGAAATATTGATTAGTGCAAAAAATGTTTTTCAACAGCAATAACTTTATGAATGTGAACCCAACTGTAATTTAAAACTCTATATAAAGTTGAGAGCAGAAACTGAAGACTCAAACTTGTGACGCCATCAGATAGAGGCCTCTGGATCTAGTTGATGGACAGTGAACAGGACTGATTATGAGCAGAGCGGTTGTTTTCAGCAGCAGCACCGTCTTTTCTTAACAACAGTGATAATCCCTCATCTTCAGTGCTCATGCTCATTATTTGACTGAACTGTCCTTCAGTCTAGGAGCGTCACTGGGTTTCTGATAGGGAATGCTATTCTTCACAAATACTCTGTTCCCTATTTTGAATTCCATGTCAATTTTGACGTATTTTAAAGACTTTAATTCATTTCATTTTTTTAGTAGCAGCTCAACATGTGCGGTTTAACAGTATATCTGAATGTGAGGGCAGTGTGGTACTTTTGCCTTGTGTGGCACCAGAGTGGTCATCACACTGAATAAGAATCTGTGTTCAGCATTTAAACTGCCATCTGCAGAACAGCTGTGACTATCCCAAAACAACATGTACTGTACAAATTTCATTTGACTGTAACCATCAACAAAACTATTAACCCAATCTTCCCCTGGGGATCAATAAAGTATTTCTGATTCTGAATTTTTCAATCAAATCTAATCAAAATGAAGTCTTGTTTAACCCACAGCCTTGAATGAACCAGTGAACTGATTTGTGTGTGCCTGTTCTAATCAGACAAAAAGAACTGGCTTAAATACAAGTACAGCAGGGACTTTAAAAAGATGCAGCTGGGAAAAGGGTTAAAGTTGTGTAAACATACACAGAAGTCTTGAATCTCTTAATGCAAAAACTATTATTCTTCTATACTGTTGTGGTAAGTTACATTACATTTGCTGACATAAAATAACTGATAACCCAAGTTTTAATAAAAAGCACTTTATTAATCAAGCATGTTTTTTTCTGTTTCAGAATGGAATGATATGAAAGAAATTAAGTTGAGAGTCTGTCTCCTTTGGAGATGAAAAAACTGAAGGCAAAATGAATAAAAGCAGACATTTTAAAAAACTCAAATTGAGTTGAAAAGTGCTCAGTCCCAGCTCGGCTTTGCTGCAGAGGCGTGGGACAGAAGGCCCGGCTCAGACTGCTCCAAGCCTGAGCCAGAGCCAACTGTAGACCAGGTTTACCCTTCGCCAAGTCATCGTTGGCAACAGATTAAGGAGGGCACTGCTTAAAAAAAACAAAAACAAAGCGCCAACCTTCTACAGCAGAAATCAAACAGAAACATCAGCAGCATCCTCAACCTCCAGCAGCTCAACCAAAAATTCACCGTGTTTGTTCCTTCCTATTCCTCTGAATAGGTGGAGCGAGGCTGGAGCTTGGAGCAGGAGTGTTGGGCAAAGTGGTCAGCACAGTAATCCTTTAAGATCATAGTTGTCGTGTGGAGTGGTTCTAGCCGTCAGTCGTTGTGCTATAGTTTGACGGTGCCCGTGGGCAGGCTGCTATTACACAGTCTGTAATAGCGGAGGTCATTCACCAGCCTGTGCACACTCTGAGTGAATGATGGCAAGTCCTTGAAGAAGATAAAAAGGCAAAGCAGAGAAATATAAAAGTTACAAAACCAGCAGGAGTTCAGAGTGCTAAAAAGTGATATAAAAAGGTAAGGTGCGTTAATGTGTCTGTGAATATATCATCAAATCCTCAGATTTTTGTGTTTAGTCCCACATGGCATGGTGTGGAGGAAATGAAACTGAGGTGTAAGTAAAGGTAACCACTACCTCTATTGGACACTATAAATGCAAAACAGATTTTTTGGATTTCTGTTCTGCTCACAAAACCCATAAGTCAGTGTAGTTTTAGGGGCCACAGTTTTTGTTACCTTTTCAGGAAAACATCGCTGTTTCATTTCTTACCCGTTCAAGTTTGAAGTTGCGTGCGAGAACAGCCCGCTGGTTGGTGTCCACCCCTTGGCAGCCGTTGAGAAACTCCGGCATAAAGGCCGAGTAGAAGGCATCAAAGTCAACAGAGGCCATGTTGTAGATGGCTAGGGTGATTTCCTCCTGCAGGAGGTCATGGCTCTTGTGAAGCAGCACCTGCAGGAGCACGTTGATGAAGTGGAACAACATGGAGGTCCGAAACAGCTTCTGCAGTAAAAACAGTAAGACAAAAAAAAAAAAACATACAGTGACCTTGGAGTCTACAAATGCCTGAAAATAAAGTACAAGTAAGAGTACAAGTCACACTTATTGTAGCAATTAACATTTATAGTGGAGCAAAACACTTTCTCAGGCTCTGCTCCAGAATCTTTCATAAGCCATGGCCAATGTTTAACATCACTTTGATGCTCATTAAACCACTGAGGGATAATCTGAGCTGTGAGGACAGGAGCACTGCCATCCTTCCTGAGATCATTCACATCAAGGTGCTAACCACTTTCCTGGGTGAAACTCTGTGACTGCCGAGTTATTATACTGCCAAACACTGCAGCTTCCTTATTGAACCACTAATTACCAGTGGGAGAGTGGCTGATGAAAGAAAGAAAACATGGATACAAGGGCTGTCCCCTATAAAAGTCACTGATTCAAAGCATCGACTGTAAACCCCCTGCACACACACACACACACACACACACACACACACACACACTGCTGCATGGACCAATTCAGTGCAGCTGACTTAGATTTTAAAGTGTATGTCTGCATGAGTGCATCTGTTGCGTTTGATTATGGGTGATCATAACTCCTTTGATTGTTATTTTGTAATCTATCAACACTAAAGTGCTAACACATTTTCTGATTCCCAGAAAGGCAATAAATTAAAACAAAGACTCAAATCGTTACTTTGAACAGCAGAATCTGATTCGACAGACGACATTCTGATTCAGGTGTAGCCACAAAAGCTACTAACACTGAGGGTAAGGGACTGGATTGATCCAGCCCAACATTGCCTTGACAAAACTTACTCTGTGGTACAACTTGTGCTTGCTGTTGAGAGACTCCAGGTAGGAGAGGTTCTGCTTGAAGATGTGGATATCCGGCTGCAGGAACGACTGTCCAAAAGCCTGTAAGCAACATTTCAGTATAAGTCAGTGAATAAAGTAGAAGCAAGGTCAACAATGTCTTCATCTACACATGTTGGCATCACCTGAAAAATAAAGTGACATTGATCCCTTTACTCATACAATTAATTTATGCCTACTTGGCTGTATATTGGCCAAGGCAGATGGGCCCACATGCCTCCTATGGCTTCAGGTTTGAAACTTGAAGCCATATAGGCTCTGCTGCCCTCTAGAGGCTGTTGTCAGTACAGTTCAGCATCCCTCCCACAGTGGTGTAAGTAAACACTTCCTGGAGCCAAACGTCTCAGTCAAAATATATGAAGAGGACATCTGAAGGTCTCAGACGCAGTGTCTGTGTCAACAACTGGTCTGTGGTGGCGTTAATCAGACAGCTGACTGACTGTCACTCTCAGTGAACTTGTGTGATGATCTGAGGAATGCTTTAATCTCATGATTAATCCACAGAAAAGTCAAGTGTATGTGATGAGCCACATCACTCATCAGAGGTTTCTGAAGGGAAGTTATGTCTTGCGCTCCAGCGACTTCATACTGACAGATACTCTGAGGAGTCCTCTCTACAGCTTTTCTTTCTCTCTTTCTCATTGTTGGGTAGATTTGGATGCCATTTTGCAAACTAACCCCACTACCTAGCTGTATGTGACCATAATGGGGACATTTTCTGCAATCTCAAGTTTTGCACCTTCCATCACACTCACACACACACACACACACACACCTGCATGGCAGCTGTGAACTGGGCCTCGTTCTCCATGGTATCTTCCGAGGCTATCTTCTGGACACTTGCCAAGACTGAAGTTTTGAAGAAGTACCTCCAGTTTTGGTGGAGTATTTGGTAAAGTAACTCAAACATCTCTGCCTTGACATCTGGGGAAGATCGCTGTCACACACAAGACAAGCACCATATGTTATCCTGATATTCTATAAATGCACGAGACTAAAGTTAGCATTCAAAATACTTTCATTATTTTGTGACTGATGATTTTTACGTGCAGAATATTTCAGTAAGCTAGTCCTGAGAGCTGTGCCATGTCTGACACTGCTATCAGGACTTAAGTTTCACAACCTGGCCTAAAGCTACGTAAGCAACAGTTGTCACATCTCAAACAACTTTTCCTGTGCATTGCGACAAACTTTGCACAACATTCAGCTTTAACAGTGGGTGGGATCATTTCTCCTGTTTTACAAAATAAGAGAAGAACAACATTTTAGGTTTGAATACCTGCTTTTCAGAGTGCACTGATTATTGTGAAATCCTAATGTTAGGTGGCTTGCTGGCTAATCAGTGGATGTGCAAACAAACACATAACAAAGCTAAAATAGCAGTGGAGATTTTCCAACTAGGTGAGCACCAACTGACCTCTGCCACAATGGGGTAGACCTGCTCCATGCAGAGAGAGAGGATGCTGGGTAGGAAGGGTTTGAAAGCTTGGCCAGGCTCTTGCACCACCACCTGCAGTATTTTCAGGAACTTCTGTACCACTCGACAGCCCGCGCTGCCCTCTTGCAGAATACTGGCCGCCAGCTGTTCTCTGTAAAACACACAAGTGACAACAGACAGCCGCATAAAAGAGGTGTCCGACATATTAAAGTGTTGGTCGGCTGCCACTCCAAGCTTAAAAAGTAATAACCTTTATTTATACAGGACGCTGCAGAACAATGTCACAAGGTGCTTTGGAAGCACTCAATGAATTCAAAGCGTGAAAGACATTGAAAATTACAAACATCAGTTAAAAACAAGGCTAAAAATAATCTAGCGAGTGTTCAGACGTTCTGTCAAGAGGTCATACGAGGCTAAGGGGGAAAAACAGCGCGTCAGCTGAAGCAAACCACCCATCATTAAAAATGCAAGAGAGACACAATTAGGTTCAACCAGTATGATGGGAACCTGTGCAAGGCTGTCCCAGAGAAAAACATCCTCAACGTATTGGTTAGAGTGAATTAGGGCTGTCATGATACCAGAAATTCAGCAGTTGTTATCAGTGCCAGTGAATTTCCACAATTTGCGAGTCGTTTCTATACCACAGTACAAAATAAATAAATAAAAAGGATAAAAAATCCCATTTACTTTAACACACACTCCTTTATTAAAATCTGTTGATCATCCCAGTGTTTAAAACAAGCAATAAGTCAACTGTGCTTAATAACTTCTTAGTTTGCACAGAATTTCAATTGCAATATCCAGCAGACATGAAAATATGGAAATTTTGATGGTACCGTTTGCATATTTTGTTTTCATATGTATTATTATCCCCTGAGCATCCGCCTTGAACACAAAATCCGACCCAGAAATGACTTTTGCTGTTTCATTTGGACAAAACGAGGCAAAGCAGCCGCTCCATCTTTCCTGTGTGTTTGTCTTATCTTTGGTGCACACTTGAGCAAACGTAAATCAACTGTATACTGCCCCCGTCACTTCCGGAAGTAAATGTTATGACCCGCTGAAGGCTTAATCTAAATAAATGCTAACTCTAAATAAATACATCCAGAACCTACGGTGCCACAGGAAAACAAACAAATTTCTGGACTATTGGCATCGATTTGATACTGATCAGTTCTTGAAACATCCCTACAATTAATCATGTTGGAATGGCAATGAATACTTCAGCACAATGTCCAAAACCAAAACACAAAATTAAAGAACCAAACAAGCAGCCATTATATATAGATTCATTGTATTTTCTTGTAATATTCTTTGTGAACACTGGGGGGTGCATGAGTGCAGGAAGGCATGAAGGTGAGCTCACCAGAACAGGTGGATGTGATTGTAGACGGGGATGAGCAGAGTTTTTGACTTCACTGTGGTGACTACTGCTACTCAAAGCACCTTTGGGTCATTGCTAGACTGAGTAAATTAGTTGGGACACGTGTACGCAAAACAGCATGTGCACGGCTACAAGCTACTTTGTTGTTTTAATGTATGTTTTTATTCCGCCCCAAAAAATTAAAGTGAAGAAGATTTACACTATATTACCAAAAGTATTCGCTCACCCATTCAAATGATCAGAATCAGGTGTCCTAATCACTTGGCCTGGCCACAGGTGTATAAAATCAAGCACTCAGGCATGCAGACTGTGAAACAAGACATTTGTGAAAGAATGGGCCGCTCTCAGGAGCTCAGTGAATTCCAGCGTGGAACTGTCATAGGATGCCACCTGTGCAACAAATCCAGTCGTGAAATTTCCTCGCTCCTAAATATTCCACAGTCAACTGTCAGCTCTATTATAACAAAATGGAAGCGTTTGGGAACAACAGCAACTCAGCCACGAAGTGGTAGGCCACGTAAAGTGACGGAGAGGGGTCAGCGGATGCTGAAGCGCATTGTGCAAAGAGGTCGCCGACTTTCTGCACAGTCAATTGCTACAGAGCTACAAACTTCATGTGACCTTCAGATTAGCCCAAGTACAGTACGCAGAGAGCTTCATGGAATGGGTTTCCATGGCCGAGCAGCTGCAGCCAAGCCACACATAACCAAGTGCAATGCAAAGTGTCGGATGCAATGGTGTAAAGCACGCCGCCACTGGCCTCTAGAGCAGTGGAGACGCGTTCTCTGGAGTGATGAATCATGCTTTTCCATCTGGCAATCTGATGGACGAGTCTGGGTTTGGAGGTTGCCAGGAGAACGGTACATTTCAGACTGCATTGTGCCGACTGTGAAATTTGGTGGAGGAGGAATTATGGTGTGGGGTTGTTTTTCAGGAGCTGGGCTTGGCCCCTTAGTTCCAGTGAAAGGAACTTTGAATGCTTCAGGATACCAAAACATTTTGGACAATTCCATGCTCCCAACCTTGTGGGAACAGTTTGGAGCGGGCCCCTTCCTCTTCCAACATGACTGTGCACCAGTGCACAAAGCAAGGTCCATAAAGACATGGATGAGTGAGTTTGGTGTGGATGAACTTGACTGGCCTGCACAGAGTCCTGACCTGAACCCGATAGAACACCTTTGGGATGAATTAGAGCGGAGACTGAGAGCCAGGCCTTCTCGACCAACATCAGTGTGTGACCTCACCAATGCGCTTTTGGAAGAATGGTCAAAAATTCCTATAAACACTCTCCTCAACCTTGTGGACAGTCTTCCCAGAAGAGTTGAAGCTGTAATAGCTGCAAAAGGTGGACCGACATCATATTGAACTCTATGGGTTAGGAATGGGATGGCACTTCAGTTCATAGTATGAGTAAAAGCAGGTGAGCGAATACTTTTGGTAATATAGTGTAGGAATAGGTCTACAGTCAGGAGAGCTATTCCATTGGTGATATGGTTTGTATATGATCCAGCGGTTCGATGCAAAACCTCTTTGGTAAGCAAGCAACTAAGAACACACTGCCCTTTGAGCCTATGTTCTTGAACCCGAGTAAAAACCTGCCATTACGTTGCTTAGAAGAGAAAGATGGAGAGAAAATACTTTGCACATGCATTGTTAAATACTGAAGAATAATACATGCTTCATCTACAAGTCATGCTAGGAGGCTCAGAGGTTTTCCATCTAGTTGTAGGTTTAAACTCATCTTTAGCTGATCATAAGTTAGTAATTTCAGTGTTATTGTCCAAGTGTGTAGGTAAGAAGAGTAAAGACGATTTCATTACCTGGTGAACATGCTGAGGAAAGTGTGGATAATCTGTCCTGTGAAGGGAACGCCCATCTGGACTCGCAAGGCTTGAAACAGGGTCAAGAAGAAGGCCAACATCTCGTCTGTCACATCTAAGGCAGAAGAATTACCATTAATTAGCAGTTGGTGAGTTACAAATCCCTTGCCGAGGTACACGGTCACAAAATTACAGTGCCACATTAATAACAATAACCTTGGAATACATTTGGAGAGTAGTGAGGTCAGGTGGCTGACAGGAAGTTGCACATATCCTACAGTTACATTTTGCAGTACACTGTAAGCCCCAGTTTCTCTCTCTAGCAAAACATTTTGACCATTTAAAAAGAAAAAAATTCCAATTGCAATTACTGTAATTTTTTAAATTTATTTTATTATTTGGTTTAAGCTTTATGTGATTTGTATTAGATTGGGAATTTCAGATGGCTTTTCATCTTAAAGTGATATTCTGACACACAATTGTACTGAGATCAATAACGGCGCTTTTCCATTAAATAATATAAGCTCAACTTGCTTTACTTTTCTGGTTTTTGTTTTCCACTGTAGATAATATCTCCTCACGGTGAAGCAATTTGTAACTCGTGGGTAAATACCAGCTGTCACCGCTGTGTCACTTCCTCGTGGCAAAAAGAATGTGATCAGACTGAAAATGTTGCACTGTTCATCATCTTGATACACACTGTGATCAAATTTCTCACACAAGTACCAGTTGGCAAACCAGGTAAACCCAGGATTAGTTTCTCACCTGGCTGCTGAATAAAAACTGGGAAGAGGCTGAGCGACACTTGGACAGACTCCTGAAGACTCTGGTAACAGATCTGACGTGATTTGGTGGATTCCCCGGAGATGCTGTTCACGATGTCTCTGAGCACAGGCAGGGTCTGCTGCAGCACTGTTTTCACTGCAGCAGGAAAGAGAGCGGCAGAAAATGTGTTTACTGAAGCACGCTCCAAAAGAATGACAATGTGTGGAAGATAGAAAAGAGAATAGACAGGATGAAAAAATACCAAGACTTAAAGACAGAATGACAAAAACAAAGGACAGATATACTGACTTTGATCCAGGTCTGGGCCCCGAGGGGGCAGATTTGCTGTGCCCCTCAAAATCCGGTAGTCCCGGGTGAGTGCTGCCAGAAGGCTGGCGTGGTTGCTGGAGCGAGTTTGCCACTGCTGCTCACTTTCTGGCAGGTTGGGCCATGGGAGCAGCAGCATGTTGGATAAAGCCCTACACACCAGCATGTGAGCCTGCAAGAACACAAAGAGAGCGTGCACATACGCACACAGTAGTTGTTGAGTACTGAGGACATTTTTTTACCTTAAAATTATGTTGAAATTAAAAGGTCTATCTGAATTTATCAACACTGAGTTACCTGCATATCCTTGATATTTGAATGTTATATTACATGTGTGTGATGCATTTGGGATTCAACAGGGTTGGACAATAGGGACAAAATCAAAAATCACAGTATTTCTGACTGTATAACTTAATATCGATATTGAAGAGATGAAAGTTTTTTGATAAACAACCATTAGTAATTTGAATCTGATGACCAGCTAGTTGGGGACAAATATAAGAGCAGCTACAACAGTCTGATGAGCTCAGAAAACTGCACCCCTTTACTGTAATGCAGCCTTTAAAACCAGAAAATGGCAGAATTTATGCCATATCATATTATTATATCATGGACATTCCAAGTCAATATCTAGTCTCAAATCACAATAGATATAATATTGATATACTCCCCAGCCCTAGGATTACATATATAGTATTGAAGTATGTGAACATAACTCCAGTGGAATAGCATCTCAGTTAATATACAAAAACACTGAGTTAAACAAATGGATACTGAATGATTAATCCATCAGATACAGTGTGTAGCTCCAAGTACAGGTCTAACCAAGACATGTCCCTTATAGTTTAAGTAATTTTTAAATGACGAGTTGTGAGAAGCAGAAACACTCTGCAGCGAGGGAATGAGGCAGCTGAACAGCAGAGTGTAGCAGGAAAAAAGAAGCGAAAAAAAAGGAGGAAGACAATTGAGTCAGAAATAGAGGTAATCAACAAAATTCCCCATAATGCAAAATCATGTGAATAAGAAGTACTACAAAAATATGCAGGAAATAATCTTACTTTACGGGAAGTGACTGTAGCCGAAAACACATGACAGGCTGGCTGCCTCACTGTAAACACAGAATCTTAAGGATACAGGTCTGTCCTGATTTAGGCGCTCCTAAAATATTCAAGTTACAACTGTCCTTGGGTTTTGATTGATTGATATTCAGGTATTCACCTGCATCTGCTCTATAACTGAGACACTTCCTTATTTCACACGGCAGACAGTTGTATTTGATGGTGCAAGAACGAGGGCCTGAAGCTGAACATCAGTTAAGAGAAGGAAGTGACAGACTTTAAAATGGCCAAATAGACAAAAGCCAAAGAAAGGCACTGTACAGTCTGGAGGCAGCAGCAGAGCGGAGCATGAGGACTTAACTGAACTCCATCTAAAGCAAAACCTCTCACTGTCTCTTTGGTGAGCACATGGAGCCTTCAGCCTCCACCTCCACTACATCAGGTGCTCCTACTCGGCTACTTAAGTCCAAAAAAGCCCCGTCAGTGTGTGCAACTGCTAAGAAACAGCAGCTATGTGGCTGAAATGTTTAAGTAAGCCACAAGCTAAATATATATCACTTTCAGTCAGCACATATCACATGTAAATTAAAAGCACAGGACACCAACCTCTTGAGGAAGTCTGCGCGTCTGGTTCTGCGTGATGAGGTTGAAGATGTTCTGCACAGCAGGCAGAGTGACCAGGAACACGGGCCGCACCGTGGAGGTTATGGAAACCATCAGATGGCACGCTGAGAGCAGCAACTTTTCAGGTACCTGGAAACGAGAGAAAATAGGAGTAACTTTGCCATATCTTCTACTGCCTGTTTGGTATTAAGTATTAAATTTGAAGCCGAGACAGCTTTTCAAACTGACATGGCAGCAAAACCTTGACAGCCAACTTGAGTCAGAGGATTTGCATAATGCATGAGACTCTATGTCCTATGTGGACACTTGGTTGTCAGCACATTGTGCACCCAACAGTTTTTCCCCCTTCATCTCATGCAGACACCTCTCAGGGTTTCAACGGTATGACATACAATACCTGTAAGATGTTTCATCTACCTTTCTGTACCCTTTTACCTTTTCACAAAGGTATCTACAACATCTGCTCTTTCAGTCCCCTGAAACCTAACACTCTTGTGGATGTCAGCCCAGTCAGTTTTGGACAGACACTGCTTGTCATGTGTGCTGCATGTCTCTCTCTCATCTTAACATCTCTACATCTCTTTTGTAACATGAAATAAATGTTTAATAATGATAATACCAGTTAACCTAGAAAATACTTGCAAAATTTGGGTAGAAGGAATAATGACCAGTAATGATGCTGAAAAAAGTTGCTGACAAACACAGAGCAAATCCTCGACATTGGATGTAGATTTAGGCATCGGAAAAGATTCCATTCTGCATTTCTTTTTGTATGAAGTTATTGGTTAACTGTTGATTTAAAGCAGATAGCTGAATCATACACATCATCCTGTTCCATAATGTCCACTAATACAACATAATTTCCTATTGATTGACTCCTTTAAGAAGAAATATTGATGTCAGGTAATACCTCTGAGGAAGGCATTATGATTAATCAGTAGATTTGTATATGATGATGTTCAACCAGCTCAATGGCTTAGACCTCTGTATGTAACTACTGCAACTATTACTAAAAATTTCACATGACAACACAAGTCATTGTTATGCAAGAAAGTATGTTGAAATAGCAAAACATGTCACTATGAGTAAAAACATGTCTGTCTATGTAACTTTCTAATCATGATTGTTAATAAACAGTAAATGAATTATGATTTACTATTCATGTCATTTAATGGTTAACAGCTACTTAATGATTACTACTTCATAACTTTATACCTTATATATTTTTATGAACATTTCATTAATCAATAATTAAATAATGTACACTATCATTAACATCTTACTAAATCAATTAATAATTTGTGTATGTACTTGTGTACTGTTAAGTAATTAAATAATTGAACTGTGACTTCTTTAATTAACTTGAGTGATTTATAATTAAAATCACTCTATTTAAAACTAAATTAAATACTTACAAACAATTTATAAATAATCAACAAAAAAGGTACCTTTGTGGTCTGTCAAATGTCGGTGAGTAGACAAACAGATACTTAAATACAATTTGCTTGCATTTTCCTGTGGTTTTGCTAGATATTAAAAACTCATAAATTCACCATTTGTTGGTGACCATTACACCACAGTCAGGCCCAGCCTCACATTCTGATTGGCTGAGAGGTATTCTCATGAGTGTCATTATCTTCTGGTAATGGCACTCTGTTTACCTTTGACAGCTGATAACAAGGAACAGCTGACGTATCCAACTATCGCAAAGGGCTGTCCAAACTAACAACAGCAGCGATGAATTATGACGATTTTGTAGAGATTTATGGAGCTCCAAACATGAACTTAATGTACGAGAGTGTGAATGAGGGGGAAGCTACCTTGGCAGTGATGAGTGGGCTACTGGCATCTATTGCAGATGTGATGAGGGTGATGAACCGGTTCTGGTTTTGCCTGTGGACCTCACTGTAGAACTGTGCGAGCCAATGAGAGTAGGCCTGCAAAGCAGCAAGGGCTTGGGCATGGCTGGAATCCACACACACACACACACACACACACACACACACACACACACACACACACACACACACACACACACACACACACACACACACACACACACACACACACACACACCACACACACACACACACACACACACACACACATAAAGAATACTGCTATGAAACAGACAAAGCAACATACATCTTTTACTTCATTTAACTTTTTTCAACTTTGTATTTGAATGTTCCTTGTGTTGTCTTAACTGCAGTATATCCTACTTCTTTATGTATTATAAATTACAAGCCAAAACAATTATATACAGTTCAAATGGGCATATAATTTTGTATAGTTTAGTCAGACTTCAGTCTCTGAAGCTGCTATGCTAACAACGAACAAGAGGTAACTGTACAGATAACCTGGGTAGTGTGGTTGATTTTTAATTCTGCTATGAAGTAAAGCTCCAACAAACATCCTGGCAGTGCATTAAGTCAGTTCCCTATTCTCTGTCAATGCTGCTATAAACTGTGTTTGTCTTGAACACACAACAGATGACTTGATTCTTTGGATTCCAGTTTTCAGAAGCAGTCATTCATGTTCAAGAAAATTTAATTTCATTTTGTGGTACAGTTTATATTACCCTCTGATACTCACACATCAATGAGGTCTGGCTTGAGCACAGAAGGCACGGCGGTCTCTAGGTCATAAAGGCTGGTCTGAGAGCCGTAGCAAGTGACCTCAACCAACCTGGAGAAACAATTATTTTGGTCAAAATCTTCAAGGTGGCTTTCCTGCTCACACCAAATCTTTAGGAAAATGTTATCTTGCAGTTTCTGTCTTATGGCGTTTTGGGAAGTTAAGTTATGCCTTTTACAGTCAGTGCAATGAGCTGCAAATGATTATAAAAAATCTTGAAGAATTTTAATTTTCATGAAATCAGAGCATCATAACATATGAGTACATTAAATCTCCTAGACCCTTACAGAAATAGCGAATAGACAAAAAGAGACAGAAAATTTGTCATTAACTAATTTGATTTTTTTTTTCATCCATGAGTGGTAAATGATTCTTAGTGTCAACATATAACCCTAAATTTTAACATTAAAAAATGCAAGTATGCTTTTATTAAAACATTCCTTTGATCTTTTTTTCTTTATGGTGACACACGTTGATTGTAAAATTTAAATTGTGTATAAAAACTTCAAGGGAAATAATATTTTCTGGAAAAGTAACAGAGCGCTGACCTCTCCACCACTGCCAGGGCATCATTGAAACGTGCAGCAAAAACTTCCCCGATGAAATACTCAGCCAAGCGGCCGACGGCTTGCAGGAGGGAGCTGAGGTCTCTGAGGGAACAGTGCAGTCGACGGCAATCATTCTCTGCCGTGATGTTCAGCCTCCGACCTGCAGGGGTCACACCATTTCAGCTTGACCAAACATTTTCATTGCTCAGCATCGGTCATTTTGACTATACCTCAAAACAAAGGATAAAGAAAAGACCAAGAGACCGACCAAGAAATAAAAACACAACAGGACTGTTACTTACTTGTGCCAGTGGTGACGATAAACTGCTGCAATCCCAGGTATACATCCAAATTTTCCTGAAGGACTGGAAACTTTAGAAATGGAGAGGGGGATAAAATGACACCACCACTGAACAGCATGCACTTAAAATGCACTATCACATGAACAAAATTCACATTCAATACAAAATGTAACTAATAAGAATGAAAAAAAATAATGCATTCGATACCATTTTTTGTTTGGTGGATTTTATGACTAACTCTTGCCACAACAGCACCACCAAGCATGACTATTTTGGAACGAAACTGCATAACCTGAAAATTAATTTTGGGCATGCTGCAGCAGCTACAAATAGTTGCCTCAGTAGTCTGTTTTGGAGTTACCTTTTTTTTTTGGAGTCAGCGTGGCAACCCCGCTCTTGATGTGTTGTGTTCTAGCTTGCAACTTTGTTTACATCACATTCTTTTTTATGGCTCAAATAAAATCCCCTCCCCTGAGCTGACACACAAAACACTGTTTTGCACAGATAGGTGATAACTGACTCTCTTCTAGTCAAGCATATAAAACGGTAATTGTTCCTAAATCATCATATTGACATTAGAGGCCTTGAAATTATGCATCAGACAAACCTACAGCAGAGACAAAAAAAAAAACTGTGTCATCAACCAAGAACTTTTTGGCTTCAGTTGAGCTGTTGAAACTAGAAAACACTTTCTAGTACAGGTGTCTTCCCACCCCCCCCCCCACCCCCCCTTTTTTTTTTTTTTTTTTACTGGCTGTGATGCTACTATTAGTGCAGAACAAAAAAACGTCATGTTCTAATCTAAATGAATCACTTTTTTGGTGCAACACAGTTATTCTGCATAATTAACTCTTCTTTCAATTAGTGTTTCAAGCTCTCTTGTTCATGTAGTGCCATGTAACTGCTACAGTTAACTCGGTGTCACTGTAATTTTGTGTGCTTGTCTGTCTGTCATGTTTTATCCCTCCAAAACCTAAAAATACCAGTCATTTGCTTCCAAAAGAAAAACAGTAATTTAACACATAGTGTTCCACAACTTGCTCAGCTTAATATTTTTCAAACCTCTAAACGTGAACTGAAGATGTAACAAAATGGTGCTTTCAAGATATGAGGCTTTTTAAAGATTTACAATTTGAAAATTTAAGCCTGAAACACTGAAACCGTTTTAACGCCTGGGGGGCGTCCTGTAAGCAGTAGAGAAAGTCTACAGAGCACACATTATAATGAAGCTCTAATGTTTTATTAGAAGTTGGCGAATGAAATACTGTACTGTGAGGGCAATCACGTTTTAACCTTCCATCACTTCACTACACTAATGAGAATCATGAAGATTGATAATTTGATGCAGGATGACAAATTCTTTTTTCCACTAGTAAGGTAATGCAAACTGGAACTTCATCAAATTAAACCTCCTGAAAACTGTTGCCTTTGTGTCTTCAAAACCTGCAAAATGTCAAGCATGACAACAAAAACGATCTCTTACCAAGTAGAGAATGCATGGGATGGGAGCAGCTCCATCACCTTGGCAACCACCTCCAGACTCTGACGCAGATACCTCTGCCACTCAGTCTGTTGCTATGGTTATCAAATGGCAGAAGATACAGAAAATGACTGGGGTGAAATATAACATTCTTTTGCCAGGTCTAATACACTATTTATGTAAAAAAAAAAAAAAAAAACTTCTGTCGCATACAAGCCTACATTCTGTAGCAGATTGAAAGCACAGAAGGATGAAGAGGTGTTATGGATATGTTGTGAGGTGTGGGTTAGTTATTCTTACATCATCATCAAGAGTCTCATCATCCAACTCCTCCAACTGGGCCTGATTGTATCGAAACTGTATTCGATTCAGAACTTCCCTTAACAGAAGCACTAAGGCATCTTTGTACCTGTGGAAAAATACAAACAACTCATGTTGCGTGGGCATTTAAAACACAAAACAATGACAAATGGACACATAAAAGCTGTGTGCACACATTATGAATTCATTAATGTGGGATTTGCAATGTTTTTCTCATTCTTCAGGTGGTGAACAAAAACATTCAGGGTACAGGGAATTCATCCATTTTTGGATGACTTACCTATTTAGAACACTTTCTCGGTCAGCTAGTCTGCTTTTGATTTTGGTTGTTAGAAAATCCAAAAAGACACTCCATATATCCAAACAGGCAAAGTAGCCTTCATGGTTTGGCTGAAAAACAAAGAACAGGCGAGTTTTTCCAACTAGTCACAACCCATGATTTGCAGGATGTTTTCTTGTACATACTTCCAGTGATTTAGTATTTTTACCTGGTTGAAGGTGTACTTGAAAAGCAGGGCTAAAAACTCTACAATTGGAAACTGAGGACTGGACTCAATCCGCCTCAAGTGAACACTGACAAACAGGCGCAGGAAGTCTGTGAACTTCTCCAAGTAACTGTAGGTTGAAAGAGAGAATGAGACATGTCAAACATCTCCCATAAGTAACCCAGGCAAAGCTGGTTATTGCACAGTACTGAGTGGAGATGTTCACCTCTGCCTCAGTAAGATGAGTCACACATCATGCAGCCAAATATTCTTTAAGTCTCTGTTGATCATGTCACCTCTGTTTTCACACCAGTTCTATTTTAGCTGTGCTCAAACCATTTTCAAAAATGTCAAGCAAATAGCCTCAACATGCACAAGAAGAAAACCAAATACACCGATATGGGTGATGGCTGCTTTGTATATTTTCCTACCAAATATTAGACTATATATATACTGTCAACACTAAAGTCAATGAGAGGTGAAGGCATTAACAGGATCAATTAACAAGTCATACTTTCCCCAGCATGTGCAAATATGGCAGTGGATAGCATTTACATAAGTCAATATTTCTTTTACTTATGGGAACTGGAATTTCAGTGGTGTTTTTTTTTCTTTTTGTAATAGCTATAGATTTGTTATAGTTTTATAGTTTTTTATAGTTCACTTATGTTCTACATCCCCCATCACCCATTTTCAACCAGTCAACCAATAAATGATAAAGTGAGTTTGTTTTGGCACAGGATATTGGCTGGATCACCGCTACGTTGCATTTCTGTACTATGCTGCAGCAAAATCACATGGCTTCACACGGACACGTTTGATAGCCTTCTCTCCCTGCTTTATTTCAGTGGATGAAATTACTTACTTACTTACTATGCATAGAATTTAAATTTGACAGCCTAAACATGGAGGTAAAGTACAGTTTCATGCGCTCATGGGGTAGCCATGCACCCCAGTCCTGGATCTAATGCAGCTCCGTCACAACTCCGGAGTCGAAGCAAAACAATCTGTATTCTAGGTTCTGATTCTATACGGGTGCAGCCCAAAATGCTTATCTGAGCATTGATTTTTATGCCTCTACGTGGAAGACAGCTGTTGCTGGAGGCATTATGTTTTCAGGCTGTCTGTCCATCCTGTTCTCAGGAAGACCTTGAGGGAATTTCTTCAAATTTTGCACAAACATCCACTTGGACTCAAGCATGAACTGATCAAGGCTATTAAAAGAAGGCTGAGACAAAGTGTTTGACCCCATGGGAGGCATAGGGTACGACACATGCGCAATGTAACTGGAGCTGTGATGTTGGAGGGTTACAGCAGACGGCGCTACAAATATGGGATGGTGTCCAAGGAGTGTAGCATTGGTATTCTATGATCCTGTGCCATCTATTGATCCTTTCCGCAAGTCCAGGCCAGAATTTACTTGGTAAGCGTTGTACCCTTATGACATGATGCAATATGACCCCATGTCCTCTCCTTCATTTTAGCTTTGTGGATTACATTTTGGTGGTCAGAGGTCAAAGGTCAAGGTCCCTGTGACCTCACATCCATCCCATTCTCGTGAGCTGTGATCTCTAAGGAATGCCTGAAAGGAATTTCATTACATCTGGTACAAACATCCACTTGGACTCAAGGATGAACTGATTTGAATTTTGTGATCAAAGGTCAAAGGTCACTGTGACCTCACAAATCAGGTTTGTGGCCATAAGTCAAGAATTCATAAATCATAATGCTAATTATGACAAAGTTTCACACAAATGTCTAATAGGATAAAATGATGAAGTCATGGCATTTTAAAACCAAAAGGTGAAAGGTCAACTCCACTGAGACATCACAATGTTCTGATTTACTCTTCAGGGAGAACAATGAGGTGACAACAATCCAGTTTTTTTTTTTTTTTTTTTTACTGATTTGGACCCCAAGCCACCCTCTTTACTTCCAGTCCCTGGATGACAACCAGGACAGAGGGCCTTCTGTTCCTCTGGTGGCGCACCATAAGCTCTCTGGGTTTGCTAATATTGAGCTTGAGGTGATTATTGTTGCACCATGTGACGAAGCTCCCTATCAGTCCTCTGTAAAAATAGTCTCCAAGTGAAGACAGCATGTGTCTCAGTGAACATTATTCACTGGAATCATACATGTCAATATAATGTTAAATTCCATTCCATTCCACCAAAAATACACCTAATGCCTTTTTTAAAATTCCTTCAAAGTCTTCCCTATTAAATTATGAGTCTCACAGACATGGATGTAAACTGCTTCTTGACTGGTTGGCAGAGACATAAAACCGCAAGGTGAAGTTATCTATTGTTGGTAAATCATTAATGACACTAAGTGACTTAAACTGTAAAAAGGACAGTTTGTTTTCTCTTGGTGAAGACTGGGAACTGCCTTTGTTTTGCTACCCTTAAAAGATCTTAAGATCTTTTAAGGGTAGCAAAACTCAGGGAACACTAGAAGAACAGTAAAAGGCTAATATATAATCTACACAGGTGACATGTTTCAAGCCACAGCACAGACTGCATGGCATCCACACAACATGAACAATTTTTGCAGTCGTGATCTTCCATACATTTTTTGTTTAATTTTTGGGGGATAATGAGAGCCCCTTTTTATCGTGGATCACTAGTGAACAGATTGAGCCATACCTCTCATCAAGTTCCTGTAACCGACTCTTGACTGTGTGAGCATTATTCTCCCGTGTCAGCCTCTGCAGAAGAAAAAATGTCTGCTGGAACATGCGCAGCAGGTACTCCTCAAAATCCAATGGCACACAGTTCTTTGACACCAGTTCATTGACACAGGTCATGGCCATGATGCCAAGACGGGCCTGATCCACCTTGCTCCCCTCACTCTGTTGCAAGGTTCGCCCTCCTCCATTTGATGTTGGTGCCAGTGTCCCTGGATGCAGCTGACCATTAGAGGAGGACGAGGTGGAGGAGGAGATGAAGGATCCAGTCTTGGCCTTTGTCCGAAGGTCACAGCCAAAACGAGCAAAATGGAAAATAGATGCCAGCAGGGTGGGTGTGATGCTAGTCGACAGTGGGATCCAGCTGAAAAGGTGGGCCAGACACTCCAAGACGAGGCAGCACAGTTGCTGGCTCTCATTGTCCAATGTTGCCACAGGCTGGGAAAGAAGCTTGGAGTACTGGCTGCCCTGAAACAGACTGCCCAGCAATTCCACTGATAGAGCAAGGAGACAAAAAAATGTACTGGTTAACACAGAAACACAGCCGCTCCACAACACATATATACTAGATAGGAAATTGGCACAAGTCACTGGCTAAATGCTGGCAGATTTTGACAGTGATTTTGACAGCGGCTGCCAGCTTTAGGTGTCTGGTACCGCAGACAGAGTTTGAGGTTAATGAACACACATTTCTAATGTTGCTGATTGCAGTGGCTGATAGCTTAAAAAGCTGATTTCCCATCCTAAATATATCATAGTCAGTATTTAGAAATTGTGACCAGCAACAGTTTAATCCTTTCTGTCCTCATAACCACAGTATTAGTGATTCACAGCTGTGTGAAGCAACTCATAGCTAAGTCACTCACCACTTTCTCCTGAGGTGGGTGAGGGAGGGGGGGTAGAAGCTATGACATTGTGCTTGTCCCCGTAGGTCTCCAAGATACCTACACAAGAGGTGACAAAAGGATGTTAATAGTCCTCATTGTGACAGTTTATTCTCTCTTTAACAAAAAGCAGTGTTAGCATACCTATGCAGCGTTGTACCACAGAGTAACCCGAGCCACAGAATAGTATCAAGAGCAGCCACTTTGCTCTATAATGGTCTGTCCATACTGATCTCACAGGAATAAAATGACTGAATGTAGTGCTAACTCTTGAAAGCCAACGTAATATGATGCCTAGTGGCAGGGACAGATTACTGTTCAGACAATGCTCTTCATTTTGAAAACATTACTAGCAAGAGACCTATTTGTACACACTGGTGAAAATGCGAGCAACAACACAACCATTTTTGGTTTGGTTGAACAATTCAAAAAATAAATTTAACTTGCTGTAATAAAAATAATATAATTACATCAAATAACAAACAAATACTGAAACAAGATGAAAGAGGATGTTACTGGAACCTAGACTTAGAACTGTGGCAAGTAGATTCGCTGTATAGGCCTGCCAGTCTTTCAAGTAGCTAGGTAAAAATTATCCTACACATTTGTTTGATTCACTTTATGCATCTATGTTCTTGTTAGCACAATGCATCAGATGCCTGTCAACCCTAGAGCAGGTCAGCATGAAATCTGGTAAATGTGCTACTTCTCAAACGGCAACATTCTTCCAACATTTCTTCTTAAAGTCATTTGTCCTGGTTACTTTTCTCTAAATGACCATATGCGGAACTCAAAGAAAACTACACAACTGAAAAATGTTTTTTTCAGAAACCATGTTCTAATGCACTTTTAAGAATGTCATTTACACAAGGCGATCGGAGACGCCAAGATGTCTAAAGGTTTCTCACCAGTCAATAGTCCAAGCACTGTGGGCACTTGTTCCAGCAGCAGTTTACGCAACTCATCTTTCCTTGCCACACTTAAGTCTTCTCGAGGGCATGCAAGCTCCTCTGATGTGGTTTTTAACAACACCAAGCCTAACGAGGCCAGGGCTGGGGACTGGATCAGCTGTAGTTAAACATAGATTGATAAATAATGGGGGGAGGTTACAATAGTGGATTCTGGTTACATCAAAGTTCAAACTAGGTCAACAAATTCTTTTCCTTTGGATTTGTTCGAACTTGATTTCAGGAAAAAGAAACAGCCCTATTACCAACAATCTCACTCCATGAGTACTTCAAAATGTTTTTGTGCATAGTCCTAAGCGACACTGGGTAGAAGTACTCAGTGTTCCTGTCAATGTTATTAAAACTGCAACAGGTAAGTTATGTGTTTCACAAAATATACACATTTTGTATAGCCTGACTGGGATAAAAGATTTTTTTTTTTTTACTTAATGCTGTGGAATTTAATATATTTGCCAATGCATCTCACACATCATCGAGCAATGATCACTTGTATTTGTGTCAATCTGTTTTTGCAATTTATGTATGACAAAACAGCATACCAAGTTCATGTCGAGGTTAAAGCCAAAACACAAGAAATCCTAAAATGCAGGGTGAAATAATTCAACAGATGTGCAACAGGCAGAGAGAGAGGGGTACTTTTTAGGAGTAATTTCAGATTAAAAGCAAGTAATTTTTCTGTGTAACAGCAGGATACATGTAATTATAGCCCCTGCATTGTGAAATCTATATGCAGAAGAGCTCTGTTTTATAAGTCTTAAAGGGCACAAAAAGGTCACAGTAAACATATCATTCCCAGAAACGATTAAGTTACTTTGTGGGCCGATGATATGTCACTTTGTTTTGAGCTGTAATTGTAGTTCACCAAAATCAATCTAAAATTAAATGCTGGAATGCAGAGGTGAGATGCATTACTCTCCCACATTCAGGCGAACTCCAACTAGTGAACAAACACTGAGAATCTCCCCTTAGGCCAACCAGGGAAATTCTTAAGATACCAAAGTAATGACATCATCATTCCCCCAAGTTCTGTCAAAATACGATCAGTGACGTTTGGGATAGAGTAGTCCCTCCCACAACTGAAGATTATCAGTAGTTAGCTACAACTACTGGAGCAGACATTTAAACAGGTTTCACAGCCAACAAGAGACACCACCACAGCAGCAGAGCTTACCTGAAGGGTGTTTGTAAAGAAGTCATGGTAGAACATTGGCCAATCCTGGCGACCAATGTCTACGATGACTTTGCACAGTTTATTGCGGATGAAATAGGGCATTGCTTTGTGCTGGGCTAGAAGCAGCTTGGGCAGACAGCTGCGGATCTCCATCTTGTCTTGTGAAGCCACTCCCAGCCACATCTTATTCACCAGGTTCTGAGGATAAGAAAAACCAACAGCTTCAGGGGGTCTGAATGCAATCCTCTAAGAAGTCACACAACACATACATAATGGTATATTTGTACTGCTGAATGAAGTCGTCTGAAAGTGCTCAGCAATGACGTGGTGTCACAGTAACAGAATTTCCACTATGACAGCAAATGTAACATTATAATAGCGGCCAATCTACCCTAAATTCCCCATTAGGCATTATATTTTATACAGAAAAACATTTTCACTGCCATTGCACAATATACCGTAAAAATATCTGTACCGCGACAGTGAAGTGTGAAATATCATATCGAAGCTTTCTGTAAAAGTATGCAATATTTCGTGTATGCTGTGGCATTATTAGGCAAATGTCTCCTGTTGGAAGCTGAGTGGCAGTTGGCATGAGGAGGCAGAAGTATCGAGTAACACTTTTTTTTTTTTTTTTGGAACGATTTAAGATTTAAAATTTGTTGTATGTAACCAGCCAGGCCCTGCTGATAATGTGAGTTTTATTTTTCAATATTTTTTATAATTTAGTAGTATGACATGTCCTGCTGACATGGTCAATGTTGAATGTTGATTGAAATAAATCCTTGTTAAGAGACAATTTGTCAGGACACTGAATATTCTTTTTCAGCCACTGCAGATAGAAATATAAAGCATTTTCCTCATAGGTTTATAAATATCAAAGTTTCAATATGCCTGGAAAATATCACAATAACAATATTGTGCAACTTTTCGAAAAAGAAAAAAAAAAACAAAAAAACAAAAACAAAACATGATTATCACCAAAACAGCCAGAGACATAGAATTTAAATGTGCACTATGTAAAACTGCAAAACTGAGGACCCTTAGACTCAACTGACAAAAAATATGGAATGAACACAAAATCTGAAGGTTGAGTCCACATGGTTCTGATCATCAGCCTGACTTGTGATAAATTACATGCTTATTCCACCTTTTTGGCAGCTGAGTATAAATGGTTCTTACATCAATCAACCCTCAGTTTTGCACTGCATCTTTCATCAAGAACCAGCAATACATACAGTTGCAAAGGAAAAACTTCATTTAGTTGCAACAAAATCCAATTTTAAGTACTAAAATGTCACCCATGGCTTGAGAAAGTAAAAGCATGTAAGGAGCTGTAGGATGAAAGAAATTTCACCCTTTCATGCCAAGTCATATGGGAAAATGATGAAAAAGTACATTTTCTTCTTGCTGCTAGATATGGTAAAAGCATGTAAAATACCTTTTCGTATACATAATACAGTCTCACTGTTGATCTAAACATCTAATTTAGTAAAGGCATTTGGCAATTCTATTTGGCAAAAAATATTTATTTTCAACTCTCTTCCACCAACACAACTTACCTCAAATACTGTCAGGCTATACATCATTACATACTCATTCCGAGTATTGGAGAGGAAGAACAGGCAGTGACGCCATGCTCCTGTCTGCTGAGCAAAGTTATTCAGCAGCTCTTCTGCAGAAAAAAGGAAGTAGGAAAGATCAGTGAAAGAGGTGCAAGACAACCTTGTTGTTGCACAGGCTGAAACTACTGCGTCACAACACAGAAACTGTGTGAGAATCAAATTGCAAATAGTGGGCATACAATTTCAGGCTAAATAACAGCTAGGGCAATTCTCTGTGCTCCCCAGTGGCATTTAGACTGACCAGTCTGACAGTTTGAGCTGCATATCGCAGGACAAGTTATTTCACTTTTGAATTTGCGGATCCAGACACACTGAGACAGAGCTGAACTTCCTGACATAGAGCTCAAGTCTACACCAGGAAATAAAACCTAAAAATTATGCTGCCTTATAAACATAAGTATAACATTCATGACAGTTTATTTACAGTACTTCATAACTCAATACAGCAGTTAATGTCAAGCTGTATACAACACTGGGAGGCATGTATTTTAAAATCACCAAAAATTACTCAATGTTATAAATCTAATTACATATGCCATGCAATGAAAATAACTGGGGAAACTGTATACTAGATGCTGACACTAGTAAATACACTATAATTCTAAATCACACTGGTACACTCCCTGAATTTAGCCCTGAAGCCTTAATTTGGACTTTTTCTGCCTAACATTGCATCTACAGATTCAGATATTTAAAAAAAAAAAAAAAAAAAAAAAAGAGAGAGAGAGAGAAAAGATCTCAAAGCCATGTTGGCTCACCAAACACATTAAACCTGAGCATGGTGAGTATTTTTGAACCTGTACCAAAGCCTTCACTTCAACATCTAAAGCCACGTGCATTTGGACCACATCCTTGCTTTTTATTCACAACGGAAGGTTTCACACGGTGGCCAAACTCACCTATCTCTCTCTTGCGCTCATTGGTGGTGCAGCTGTGAAAGAACTCAGTCATAAGACTCTCCAGCGCACGTAATGACGCCTCCTCTGATGCCTAATGGAGAAAGAGGTGTTGGAGGTCAGTACGGTTGGTACCAAACACTAAGACCACATGAATAATGACATTCAAATTAACTGCCATTTGGAATTATGCATCATCTAAAAACCAGTGGAAGCTGCAATATTTTATAACCATCTTGGACACCATCAATTAAATTTGTCAGACTGATATCTGTCACCCTTCAACTGTGTGCACGCACTCATCAGCCTACACATGTGGAATAGAGACTCAACTGCAGACCAATCATAAGCATCCCCATCAACTGCTTCACCAATGAGAAACCCACCGTCAAATTTTGAAAATATACCTATGTCAAAATTATGCTAGTCATTTTGGTAGTGGCAGGAAATATTTTGATCTCATGATCAACATACCTGCTAACACTGCAATTTCTCGAGCAGGTTATTTAACCGTGTCCCCTGTCTTGACTTACTGTCACTTCCTCTTACTGTCATTTATCTCACACTAATCACATTAAATAATTTGTCTACCAAATGAGACTCTATTATGCTTGGCTCAGAGCTTACATATTTGAGAGTTTTGTTCAGACACATTTGTACTGACTCATTTTGTTATATGTGGAATATATGAAACATGTTAGAAAACCACAACGTGAATGCAGTTAAGGTCTGAAAATGTAAATTATGATCTGCTCTTGGGTCAGGCCAGCCCTCGAGCAAAAAGACATCAATCTAACATGCGGCCCAGTAAACAGCTTTGAAGAGGAGACATTTAGTGAGTGTTTGCAGGCAGCACGCCTATGAACCTTGGAGCACTTATTGGGCTAGGAAGTGATATCATGGAGTCATAAGGAAATATGGTTTATAGTTGCAACTATTTTTAGCTCAAACCAAAATCAATCACTTCAAAGGACAACTGCAATGCTTGGAAAAAAGTAAACCGACTTGTTTGTCATATGAAGCTCTACCAAGTGCAGGGCAGTAATGAGAATCCCAATTGTAATAAGCTGTAATAAAAGCCAAAGGCAGCGCAACGTGTCTTAACGGTGATCACCCATTTGACAGGTGAAGGAGGTCTGGCCCTGCCTCACCAAACCACTGGCTAGCAAATGACATTTTCAGTACCATCCCCTGTGGCAGGCAGGTCTGAATTCCTCAAATGAGCCACAACTTGCAGAGCTTAACATTACTCAACACAAATATTCGCTTTTGCAAGATGGGCGTCTTGTATCGTGAAATGGCTTAGCGAGCTGCTGCATCCCGGAAATCCACTGGCCTCTCACAAACCGTTATATCGTGTGAGCTGCACTGAGGAATTCAATGCATACATTCAGATGACTGTTAGTTACACACAAAAGGACTGAAGTGATTAAGTTGCATTCTAACCATATAATTAGGTCCGTCTAGGTACAAGACTGAAGCTGATGCACCACATTGACGTTAGCCAGTGACCAACTGACGCTAAACGATTGTAAAAGGAGATAAACACGGATAATTAGCTAAATAACGAACATATACTCACCATGTTTGGCTAAGATGTCTCCCCCCAGATGGCTTAGTCTCAATTTAATATGAGTAGCAAGCCTGTGATAGCTAACTAGCCAGGCTCTTCAACAGCTAGCTGAGGTGTTGCTGGCTAATGTTACCGCAGCGGTGGTTCATGGTCTGCCTGCTCGCCTTGTGTCCATGCAACATACAACTAACTTAGTCAGACAGCTAAGGTTAGCGAGGTTAACGTTACCTACAACTACAACATAACACAACGACGAGTTAACATGTATCTGCTAGCGCACAGAATAATACAGGTTTCGGTTTCAGCGAGCAAGTCAGCTCACTAGTCGGGATGGCTAACTTGTTCTAAAATGGTAGCCAGCTGCATCCGTCGCATAACGGCTGAGATTTGTGCATAGAAAAAAAAAACAAAAAACAAAAAAACAGAAATCGTTATTTTCGGAAATTTAACACTGACTGCAACTCAGGCGAAATGTACAGCGGTGGTTGGCTATGTACCCCACCGTATCAACTAACATTACACGACTGCTAATGTTACACCGGATAGCTAACTGGGTTAGCTTTTCAGGAATAACATTTGTTAGCTGTCAAACATGGGCATCATGCTTCTTTGGCTGTCGCTCACATCAGCTTCACTGCTCCATAGCAAATTTCAAAAACCGGCAGCGTTAATTATGTAATCATGAGTCTATCGAGCAAGGCATGCAGCGACATTGAATAAATATGATATCATGCGCGCTGGTTCCTGTTTTCCCTTTCAGAGCTCAGGGGAGGCTCAGGCGACAGCTAGCTCGCTGGTTTCAGGCTTGGCTTCGCAACTTCCTCGTTTACGACAGAAATCAGCCAACCCCACTAACCCGTGTCAAGTCAAACGCAATACAAATAATACCATTTCCGGGTAAACTTTCAAATTAAAGCATGATTCTATGGTTTAAAAAAAAAAAAAAGCATGAGGGTGGAATAGTACATCAAAGTGTGTTATTTCCCCCAAATGTCCTTTTAAAGAGCAAGGATACTCTTACAGTAAAAATGGACAAAGCAAGATTCATACACAAACACAAGGCAACCACTGACAATGTATTCTGTCTTTAACAAGTCTTCGATGGCAGCTGGAACCATGCACTGACTATACAGATGACTAAATCCGTATTTGCACATGATTAGTACTCGAGTTGAGGGGGGGGTGAGGGTGGATGGCATACCCCTTGAAATAAAAACGGTCAAAATCATCCATCCTGTAAAACTGCCATCCTCACTTTTCATCAAATGAAAAAAATTGACCATCCCCCCTGAATTTTTTTTTACAACTCGACTACTGCACATGATCACTACTATTATAAGTGCTCTCTCCTTATGAGTCATGCAACTAAATTCATAGTCTGCAAATTAGTTAGTCAGTTCTGCACTTCTCTGTAAGGATGTGTTAAAATATGATTCGAATTATGAATTAAGAGTCATAACATGCAGTTAGGCATTTGTTGACATGCGTATGAAAATCATTCAGTTTGTCTTCAAAGCCACCATGCGTTGTGATGAATGGAGCCTGTATTGGTGTGTCTGCAGGTTCATCAGGTTCAGTGGAAACATTTCCCATGTCAACGGGGGAAATCAAGAAACTTTTTCCACAGCAAACGTCTGAAGGAATCTTAAACACTCAAGAAGCCCTCAGAGTTGTCACATCTTTAATGTATTATGCAGTTCAAATATGTTAAATATGCTATAAGCTGAATCATAACAATTAAATGATTTCAAGGACTGAGCATCCAGAACATTTTCATTTACAAGTATGTAATTCATACAGGCCTACTAATTTGTAAAAGACCTATATGTAAATCCATGGTGATTTGCAACCTTGGGTTAATAACAGGTCACATTTTAGGTAAAAGTTATTCATGTAAAAACAACAGAACTTTGCCTTACAATGAGTTGCCAAAACAATGCAACAAGAAAAAAACATAAATAATGGATGTGATTATGAAGGTGATTATGGCTGTTACATTTGCAAACATTTCTTTACAATATGATGTTGTCACTTCATCTTGAGTTAAGGCAGAGGAGGCTACAGCTTTAATAATTTGATCATTAAAACGGTGTTCGCATCACATATCATTCCTTGCTGGTTTCTTGCAGGAGGCTGAAGAGAGACTACCAAAGTGAGGCTGCATCTGATCACTAGAAATGGGAGGGCCAAATCTTACAAACTCACTTTGCCATTAAGCAGGAGGGAATGTTGGGACATTCTACCCTGAAGGACAATCTTTGACGGTGGTTAGGCTGATGGATTTTATATAAGGATATATTGTGTCTGCAAATTATATAACTAAAAGGAAGCATATGGATAGAGAAGAGTAAGGGACCTAGAATCAGACCCTGGGGAACACCAGACAAAGATTATCAGAAAACAAAGACACATTTCCCATAACATTTTGTTGAAGCCCCCCTAATAAAAGGTCAGAGTAGAGACACTTGAATGGTGCAAGTAGTGCCAGCACATTTTCAGAAAACAAAAACAAAACAAAAACAAAACATAATTGAGCTTTTCAACACAGTAAAAACAACAGCAGATGATTCCAAATTTGAAGGCGTATTCTACTCCTGGGGGCTATAAAGTAAAGGTATGATGGACCCTTGGTGTTGCCTGGGGGACCCTTACTCATTCATACACTATGTGGTTTAAAGAGTTCCAGTGAAGTCACTGCATGACTAAAAAACCTTGACTGATACTTTTCCTTTTGTGTTTTCTAGTTTTTATTGTCCTGAAGTTTGAAATTAAAATCAATTCAATCAGAATTCTTTCAGTTTAATTAAAATGTAGCATAGTTGTGGTGAACAGTCTAGTAATAACTGAACTTTGTTAAAATATCAACACTCTGAGATAAAATAAATCCTATTAAATGTATAAGTAGTCCATATGTCCATAATGGTCCATAACATTTATTGAGACTATGAATAGCCACTGAGGAAGGAGGCCTTCTTCTCTTTACACTTCAACAGGGATCCTGGAGGTGGTGTGACAGTCGTCTTAAAGACTCATCATCAGACTGTGATTGGAGGTCCAGGAGCTCAGGGGTAATCCTCTTATTATGATAATGATAAGAAGCTGATGATGAAGTGTCTTTCTTTAGCTACTGTAACAATTGAACTTTTGACCTCTGAAACAGTGTTTGGCTCAGTGTTGTGAGCTTACTGTGCTTGGGTTGGCAGTGAAGAATAGTCACATCTGGGCTTAGCTTTCATCACAGCATGGTGATATCTGGCTACATGAGATTTAGTTGTTGCTTTGTGCTTGCCATCTGCCACTCTCATGTTACCCTCTGCATCCTCAGGATGGGTGTGACTGACTGTGGGGAAATGTGATTAAATCTTCTACTTAAACAGTAACTCCAGTGGTGGTTTTCCTTGTGTAGGCTGTCCGTACCTTGATCTATTTTACAGCAGTTTGGTCAGTCTGTGATAGAATGACACTTAGCACCCTTAAGCCACATGCAAAGTATAATTCCTAATTTCCTGTAAAACTCTTCCTGAGTGCTTCCTCTCCCCTTGGTTAATTCACCGACAAGGTTTCCTGTGAGAGCATGTCTTTCCTCTTGCATGCATACTGCCTTTGGGCTTGCATGCTGTAGGCCCAGGCTCGGTCTACACCATGTCCCTCAGTCCTGCAAGGTGTCCAGTCAGGGAAGGGAAAACGGCCAGCGACTACTAGGGCGTCATCAGGAAGCTCAGCCTGCAACTTCTCCTGCAGCAGCGGCAGCTAGGAACACAACAGCACAATGAGAAAGAGTCAATTTTAACTGTCCTGAAATGTTTGACTATTTGATCTATAAAGCATCTGAAGAATGCATCTCCACCATGCTGTAATTTATTCTTCCTAGAAGAACGGTACTTAAAATTTTCAGCAAACAAACAAAATGTAAGATATTTTCCTTAAGGTATACTGCTACCAGGCCTGGTTGAGTTATTTTCGAATAATTCATTTTTAACCTAAAAGCTGAGGTTGATTTGCCACAGTGGAAAATTAAGAAAATTATGATTCTTATTCTTATCCTTCTTCTTGTTATTATTATGATCAGTTTTCCTGATGTTGTATGCTCCATCCTTTCAGAACTCAAGATAAGTTAAAACAAATGCTACAGAGTGTTTCCCCCTTTATTTGACCAAGGTTTGACTAATACACTTGTAATGTGTCTAATTACAGACAAGGGTGCTCCAGGGAGCTCGAGAGACTCAGCCCTGAAGCACATGAACTGAACTGAACATCATTTTTTTATGACCATCACCTATTGGTCATGATTTTGCATAAATGTTTAACCTCTGTTAGTGTCCAAAGTTAACTTTTTGCTGACCTGCTGGGGCTGGTCAAAATTTGGCAGGACAAATTAATCAATATGCATTTTTTACAGTCACACATGTCACCCTACCTGCAACAATGCCGCCGTTCCACCATGCCACCCGTTAGGTTACTACATTTTAAAATGATTTTGTATCTAGTCAAGGGGTTTCCAAACATCAACAGAGCTGTACAAAAGGCAGTAACCTGTGACAAGTACTGTGTGAGACCGTGACTGGGCAGATTACCATGCACTACACAACATTTATCATGACCTAAATACCTTCCATGCCTTTTAAAACAGCCCTACTTCCTCTGAAATTCTTTTATGCATTACTTCCTTGAGTGCACAGCACATTAAAATGCCCTGTAAACACCCAGTTCATGGAGAAGCTTCTCATAATGTATAACAGCTGATTTCACAGGATAATCTGGGCTGGTTGAAGCTGTGTTGGGTTTAGGTTCCTGTGAATCCTCCGCATAAGAACTTGCATACTGTGCATGTGGCTGCTGACAGGTGAAAACCACATATCTGCAGAGTGTCAGCTTTTCAGGAACTAAGAAAAACAGTCTTGCTTTTAGCATGATGACTGTGCGTATTTCATCTTATCTAGCCAGCTTTGAAAAGGTTTCATAGACCCAGTGTTTGCAGAACTGCCTAAACCCACAGAGGAGCAGGCAAATCCTCCAATAAAACATGAAAACAACCAAAACTGGAGGTCCTGGGGTTTCAGCTGACAGAGATGATGTGTTTGGTTTAAATTAGAAACTGTAGTCAGGTGAAAACATTTAAGGTGATGTTTATGGCCATATGTTCATTAGCATGCTACTCACCACACTGGGAGCCAGGAACACTGTGACATTCTTGCATTTGCTCAAGTCGACCTGTGATGAGATGTAAGGCAACACATGATCAGGCCTACACCAACAACCTGTGGTTTTGGTCTGATTGTTTTAAATAATAACAATAATAATCAAGATAATGATAATAAGAATAATATAATGATTGCATTAAACAAATTCTGTAGTTACTAAACTGTTAATTCAATGGACATCAGTTCACACGATGCCCAGTGCGAGCCTGTGTGCAGTCGTGTGGTTTTACACCAGTTGAGAAAGATTCTGTGGTTGAGAAGTTACAGAAAACCAGCTCTGCATTCTATGCTCCTTCCTGGGAACAGGGACCTCTGCTCTACAGTCAAACTATGGCTGAGTAATTATTTGAAATATTGTCATAATCACATTATAGCCAAGAGCAACATCCAAATCACAGGAGTTGCAGCTTTTTGATAAAGGCAAAATGTATGTCAAAATATTGTTTTGAATGAAGTATTGTGACGCTACAGAAATGCCCTGGATGACAAATTGTATTTTCCAGATGTAAGAAAACATGTTTGTTTGGTACAGACCACAGCAACAACCACACCATTATTTTGACAGTTTTTTCAGCAAAAATAGAAAAAAAAAGTGATGCAAAAATGATCATTTGTACTAAAATCGCAAATCATGTCACGATCACATTATCGGTAAAATTAATGGCAATATGATTTTTTTTTAACTATATCGTTCAGCCCCAAGTCAAACTATCTAGTTATAATCACATTCTGTTGCAAAGACTAATCAAAGTCAAGTGAGAATATGGTAAAATGCCAGAATGAAAATGAATATTTTATTGGCCAATTTCCAGACTACAGTGTATTCATTCTGTTCTGTTTTCACTGAACATTTAGGGAACAGTGAGCATATTTGTTCACACTGTTTATGTCATTAATCTGCCCACTGCTTTATATCTGATATGTGAAGCTCCTCATTAACTTGCCCACTAACCCTAACCCTAATCCTAACCCTAACCCAGGTAACTGATGAAGTGCACCAATACAACAGACAAATGTCTCACCTTCCAGAGATCCTCCCTCCGGTACGACACTTTACCGTGATGTCCTGCTCTCCATGCATGGAAATGGGCCAGGCGGACAAGCCAGGGGTTGAGCTCATAGCCAACAGCTGGAGTGAAGCCCTGGCAATGGGCCTCCAGGACCTTAACAGATGAAAATTCCCCCAATCAAATGTCAGCAGAGTCAGAGCATTAAAAGAAAAGTCAAAGTGTAATGACAATAAACTGCTGACAAACCCTTTTTTTTTATAACCACATATTTTTTTTATGTGTGATTGATCTATTTTAATCAATTTACTAGAAAACAATGACTGTTGATCACATTTACAAATCTACCAGACCTTGTGTGTGTGTGTAACAGGGTAGACCTGTATTTGCCTAATTGAGTGATTGCTCTGAGCAGTGTGTTTGGGGTGTGTCCTTTGCGAGTGGTGTGGTGTGCAGTGGTTGTATGTTTGGGGTGTGTCCTTCACGAGTGGTGTGGCGTGCAGTGGTTGGTAATTGGGCTGATCAGTCACAGGTGTGCCGGGTGTGGGACCTCATGCTCTGCAGTGTATTTAGTGGAGACACAAGAGTTGAGCCACAGGCTGGCTGGGTTTTCTATCATGTGCAGGTTCGAGTCACTGGGCAGCTGCTGGCGCTGCAGATTCCTGGAGGGTCGTGTGTGTTTGGGAGATGGGTGATTGGTGCAGCCGTCGGTGAACCTCCCAAGACTCCAGACAAGAGGTGACAGCAACCGGCTAAGCAAAGCAGAGCCAGCAACCTGGGTGCTCAGTGACATGACAGACATCACTTGCACACTAGCTGATAAGGATGAGAGCCTCTAAATTGACATAATAACCAAGTTATCTGTGGAGTTTTAAGTCTCTGCTCCCATGTGAATATCAACCACACACAATTATGCATCCCACCTCGCCTGTATTCAGTTTAACTTTATTTAGAAGTGGTGCAAGTGAAAGGAACATGTAAGTTCAGCCTGTACTTACAATGCGGCCATCACCAGAGCCCAAATCCACGAGGCCTCCCTGTCGGCCCCTCAGCAGCCTCATTACATTATGGACTTGGGTCTTGCTGGCAGGAAGGTACGGAACCTGGAAAACAACAACAGCAGCTGCTGAGAGGAGCGGCATTCACAAGCCTGTTGCGATAGGCTCCAGATGCTGAAGACATATTTAGGGTTTTCTGATCACACACTGGTTAAAATGCTCGGTCGTTTAGTGACTGTAGATCTGCACTGTTCTGTTCTGAGGAGCTTACAAAACACACTTTCAAGGCAAACCAGTCCTCTGTGTGCCTGCTGCTGTTCGTGCCTGTATTAAAATCCAAGCTAAAGCGGTGATCAGCATCATAGTCTAGTAATTTTAGGCCAAAATTGAGGTCAACCTAGGACAAATTGCAAGAGAAGCAAACTCAATTGATTTTGTATCCTCAGTTTGTCCTGAGTGAGGGAAAAAAGTCCCAAGGCATCCATTGGTGGAAAGTTTTGAAAATCACCTATTTATGACCACATATTACCAAAAAACACTGTTTTTAACACACAGGTGAAAGGGGCTCAAAATTTTACTTTCAGATATCACTATAAAAATTCACAAACTGATTACACACACAAAGACAAGAAAAAAAGTCAATTACAAGTTCTTTGAATTATTCTGTTTACACATGCATATCACACATTATCTGATTTGACATGCGCTAATTGGAATAAATGCCAGAACAGATATTTAAACAGTGAATTAAAAGGTTACTATATATATATATATATATATATATATATATATATATATATATATATATAGCACATATCAAATCGGATAATGTGTGATATGCATGTGTAAACAGAATAATTCAAAGAACTTGTAATTGACTTTTTTTCTTGTCGTTGTGTGTGTAATCAACTTGTGATTTTTTTACAGTGATATCTGAAAGTAAAATTTTGAACCCCACTAAAAAGGGTGTTTTTTGGTAATATGTGGTCATAAATAGGTGATTTTCAAAACTTTCCACCAATGGGATTTCTTGGGACTTTTTTCCCCTCACTCAGGACATACTGAGGATCCAAAATCAGTTGAGTTTGCTTCTCTTGCAATTTGTCCTAGGTTTTTTCATAAAATAACTAGACTATCATTAGAGTGTGTGAGTTAACTCAGTAGTCAGATATTAGGAGTTATTCGATACCTGTAACCTCAAGGGGACTTTTCGAAAGCCTGGCTGGAGGATTCCCACCCACATAGCATAGACAGCGAGGCCGGTGCCAGCAGCTATCTGGGCGACACCCCAGCCCCCGAGACGCCTGTCTCCCTTGAAATCAGCAAGGACCTCCTCTGGTGTGGCGTCATCCATTCCTGCATGAACATTGACATCATTTCACTGAGATCATTAAAACCAACAGGAGAAATGGTGTAGTCTTCTGATAAATGTCTCAAGTGTCTATTCTGTTTATTGACCTGTAAGTAATCAGTGGCTGCAGAACGAATGATCCCTGACTGTTACACTGGTGATCAGATAGATAAACTCCTTTCCCCATGTATGCTTTGCAAACTAGCCAAGGCTCCTGATTTACTCCGTGGTCTTTAACTGAGCTCACATGTAACAGGGTTCCTGTCTTACCTCGACTTAAAATAAAATCTTCCCCCTGGTTAAAACCTCAGCAAACTAACTACCTCCACCTGAGCAGGTTTGTTTTGTTTGAGTGCTCTTGTTTGTTGGAGTCACTTCACAGCCTGTCACACTCCCTGCTGCTGCTGCTACTCATTCATTCATTCATTCATTACTATTATCATTCATTCATTACTGCCGCACGCAGGCAGCTTCACGACAGTGCTGGCACAATCAGCGAAACATATATGACGCCAAAAGAGTTATAACATTGCCGTATTTGTATTATCATAAACACACCACTGACCTCCAGGAGCGGGGCGGACGAATTACCGAGCCGTACCATCACGTCCGTCTGAGAAATATTCCGTATGTCCACGAGCTAAGCGGCACAGTTCCCCCTAACTTCAGCAGCGCAGATGAAGCCACTGACAGGAAGTGGCATCCACATGGTTAAGCTATGAAAACACCTGCTGAATTATTTTTGAACTGAACAATAGCAGAAGACTGATTATCAACTGGAAGCATAGCCCACAACTCAGCTGATGAAAGAATGAGAACTGTGACACACTGTGCATGGAAGAGACTAATTTCTCTCAGTGATGACTTTCATGGGGCTGGAGGGTCTACAGCTGACCTTGGCATGGGAATTGTTAGCTGTAGGAAACCATGGGATGTGTCTATTCTATGGGTTAAGAAGCTCGAGTGATTGATAAATGTTGCCTGACTGGTGTATTGCAATTCAGTTTACGCACAGTGACAAGAAATTCATAAACCTAAAAGAGTATACTCCCTATAAATGCCATCACAATGAGGATTGATATTTAAATAGGCATCAGTTAACTCATTCATCAGTTCCTTTAATTTCCTTTAAAGTGCTTTCGCCTACATATACATTAGTGGGGCCTGGCACACTCCATCATGGCTGGACCACTGTATTAATACAGCTGATGCACATGCTTCAGTGGGGTGTACGAGCCTTTTGTACTGACTGATCATGCACCCTCTGCACCTTTAAACATCTACCTGCACCATCTACAAATGGAAATAGTGCCAGCACAGGAAAAACTGGACTGGTCAACCCTGACAAAGGAGGACATCTTAGCCTATTACGCTGATATAAACAAATGTTTAACATTCATCTACATAGGGACACCTAAGCATAGGACAGATCTCTGCTCCATGTGTAATGATAGCCTATAGTAAGTGCTTTATATGAAGGCCGTAAGCCCTACTACAAGCATAAAAACAAAATAAGACACATCACATCAGGCCTGGGTGGAACAGGTATGACTCTGAGTATCATGTTGAAATCATGGGCTATTGCAGGTAGATCCAGACGAGGGCCTGTGCTTGAGCAAAGAAACTCTAATGCAGGATGTAAGCATGCCTTTCGCTTCATTTGTATTGCGGAGCAAGCCTTAAGGGCGGATCCCAAGGCTGAAAAGATGCAAAGTAACAATGCTACCGATTTTTGAAAAGAACAACTGTAAACATCTCTTCCATGTACGGATGGAACAGACAATATTGCTGAGTTATGGCAAGAGCATTAAAACACCTTATTAAACTGCATCCAACAATATTGAAAGTAATATTTCAATGCTTATGTCATGAGGCATACCAAGCTCTAAACAAGCTGCTGGCAAAGCGAGTGGTTTAGACCACATGACTGCTGAATACCTTAAATACGGCAGTCTGAGGACGGCTTCTGTCCTTGTTTGTTTGAATGGCTTTATGATCTGTGGCTTGTTACCCGACTCTGTTGTCTGTTCTGTACAAGTGTGCAGCTTAGACATGACCCACAGCTTTAGCCAGCATACTGTCAAAAGTCCTTAAAGGAAACTGTAAACAGATCTAAAGGTCAGAACTCACCAGTGTGTTTTATTGATGCTTCCAAAGCTTTTGATCAGTGTGAGAATTCAGGCTCACTGGTAAATGTCCACCAGACTATGCAGGTAAAATGGGGCAATAGGGTCTCAGTTCTATTTGGGGTGAGCAGTGGTGTCAGATGAGGGAGAATTTTGTCTTTTTAATCCATACATTGATGATCTGTCCAAGCAATCGAAAGCCTGTAATTCTTGGTGCATGCTTGGTAATTCTCTAATGAACCATATTATGTATGCAGATGATCTTGTGTTCCTTAGTGCATGTAGCACTGGTCTCCACTAGCTCCTTACTACATGTTCTGTGTATGCTGTGTAACATGATGTCAAATACAGTGCCAGTAAGAGTGTTGTTATGATCTGTAAAACCAAGGAGGACAAACGTCTAAAATGTCCCGTGTTTAAATTGTCTGATAATAATCCTGGTGCCTGTAATAAGGTAAATATCCTGGACATTTTATTACATAACAAATGACAGGTGATGATATTTGTAGGCAGTCTCTCACATGATGTACACGGGCAAACATTCTCCCACACAGGTTTGGTCTGTGTACAGAGCATATTGTACACCACTCTATACTGCACCCTTGTGGTCAAGCTACCAAAAAGTGAGCTTGCAGAGACTTGAGGTAGCCTAGAATGATGCCATGAGTATATGTAGACCTAGATGGAGTGGTGCAAATGAAATGTTTGTGGCTGCAAGGGTCAGCACGTTAAACCAACTCTGAAGAAATCTCTTGTATAAATATATTTGCTGGCTTAATGGCTCCGAAAATTAAATCATCCTGGTTTTACCAAACATAAAAGTTTGTACTCAAAGCTACCAATCCCAGCTATAGAGACACTGGTACAGTTCTTTTGTAAGACAGTAATATGTATACATGTTTTTTTTAAACCATGATCTTTTATTGTGCAAAAGCACAATAAAAGTCCTGTCTTTTATCTGGACCCTTGAGTCTTAAATATTTGAATTGAATTAAATGAAATCTTTTTTTTTTTTAAGCAAACACAGGTCATAAACAGAAATGAGTGATACAAACTGCATCCGCCAAGTATATGTACAGTATCACCCATGAGTGTATTCTATTTAATAAAACAAATTAAAATCAGTCTTGATTTCAGCCCAGGATAAATGCAGATATAATTCCTTATTAAACATGCAAATACCTAAAAATATCTCCAAAAATCAGTGTAGACTCAAATTTTTGTATCAAATTATGTGGTGATATGAAAGTGAGTTGTTCCCTGATTCTTGAAGAGTATTTCCTTCAGCAGCACTCTAACTAGTTTCTTGAATTACAGTCACTTTAGCCACCAGTGCAATGAGTTTGTTTTCAACACTGGTGCAGAACCAAACTGACAATTTACTTCACAAGCCAACTCACACATCATGCAAAGTGACAGTGGAAGATGTGGATTTGAGCTACATATTATACAGAGGTGTATGTCCTGCAGCACACCAATCCATTGCACATGAAATAAACTGTAATAAAACATACCTTTAAACATCAATTCTGTGATGAAATCATCTTTGCACCTTTACAGCTTGGCAATTTGCATCTCTGCTGTGCTGTCAGATCTCTATTCATTGTGCTGTCTTTCTCAAACTCTTTAATTAAGAAGCATTGGCAGAGGCTGGCCACCCTGGTTTGCATAGTCTCTATCCAACATTTCAAGTTACCAAAAAATTCACTTAATTGGTACTCCTTGTTTGATTTGACCCATGTGAAAATAAAAGGACGTGTTCATATAAATCTCTTTTATTAGAAAAATTTAAGAAATTGACAACGATTAACAAAACTAGTTCTTATCAGTAAAGCCATGTAAATGAAGTGCACCGTGTGTTCTCAGGCCATGTTATTAAAAGGTTTGTAAGTCTGTCCTTCAATATCACGGTAACATTTACAAAAGGTCAAGGAATGTCAGAGTCCAGGTGGAACATCGGTACTCGAGTGTCCCTGTCAGTCGCTGTCTTCATCGCTGATGATGCCCTGCAGGTTGCTCCAGTCTGCTGCTCGTCTGCCCCCTCGGCCTGTGTGGCTGTCCTCGTCGCTGCAGGAAGAGTTCAACGTGCGCTGATACGGAGAGGACTCAGGCACACGCTGTCCCTGCCACGCTAACGCTGCTCTTCGTTTAGGTCGACCTGAGAGAGACATTGGCAATTCATTGACAGTGGGTTTCATTCATAAGTCTGTTCATATACTGTAAGTACAAATTAAACAATTCTAAAACATCTTCCATTACAATTCTGAAACCAACGCCGTAACCACTATACAAACATTTGCAGTCTCAAGTTGTGGTTCCATCTTCCATCTCACAGCCTCCATGATGGAAGAGTCCACTGTACAGAGCTCTATACAGTGGACTGTGGAGGGCATGGATGATAATTAGTGTTACACAAACATGGGATTAGACTTTTAAAGTCGCAAACTATGGTAGTTAGACTGACACACAAGCAAGGAACGAGAAGAGGCAGGCTCTTTACGACCTGTAGCAAATACAACCACTGTTTTCCAGTACAGAGCTGCTGAAAACAAGTGCCCATCTCTGCTCTTACTGTTACTGTTAGTAATCACTAGCTGTCCCCTTTGTTGAGCGAAACCCACAAAAAATGGGATTCTGAAATGTTCCCACAGTGCTGACCATTCCCAAAAGGGCCAAACATGTTGTGTTATTTAATGAGTAAACAGAGTCACCATCACAGATGACTTCCAAACCAAACCCCAACACCAGGGAACTGCGTCTTAAACCGGGTCGGTCTCTAAACCCTGAATGAAGACAGACCTGGGATGAGGATCATAAGCGGCTCTGAGACCAGCGTCCTTGTTTCATCTTAGAGTCTCAGAGGCGGCACTGACTTACATTACGAGGTGTTGAAGCTCTGCTACTAGTAAAAATGAGTGTTGGGCAAAGGAAAAATATGACGTTATCATGATGTGTTCAAAGTAATCTTGTAAAATTTAGTTTTCAGTGAGCAACTACAATATTTAGTTGTTTTAAGGAGAAATGGAAAAACACATTTACTGTTATATACTGTTTATATTGCTGTGTAACAGCATCTAAAAGCTAAGGACTCTGCTCTTTCGTAAACACCTCTGCACCCCTGTGACACCTTTTTATGTGGCTTCTGAGCAAATTTATCTGTATCTTGTTCAACAGATGATGCTCAATGGCACTTAATTATTGAGGATCTATTCAGAGTTGACTATGTGGTGTCTGACCACAAAGGTTTGCTGTAGCAATGTATTTCAAAATGACACAGATCGGAAATGGACAGCTGTATGAGCTGTACTCACTCACTCTTATTTTGGTTGGAAGGAACTAAAAGCAAAATCATTTTACTTTCCTTTCCTGCCTGTGATCATATACATCACAAAGACATGATAAAGAAGGCTTTCTTCAGAAAAAAAGTTGTGTAAAACATGCTAATAATCACCTTGTGTGGAAATGATGTTTCCGACATCAAGCTCAGCTATTTCTTTAGCTTCTTCCCTCAGACGTCGGACCTCTTTGCATTTCTTAATAGATGGAGCACCTGTGTGCAGACAAGAAGTGTTATTACATTAATGCAAGTGTGAGAAGGAAAAAAAAAAAATCAGTGATGCTGTGAGTGTTATCTCAGCAGAGAGACTTTCAGCTGCCCATCCTTAAATAGCAAGAAATGTTTTAAAAAGGCAGCAGGTGTAAATAGCTAGACATCTTCCTGCTAACCTTGCACGCCGAGGTCTTCGAGCTCCTTCTTCAGAGTGTTCACCATCGCGCGAACAGAGCGACAGCCACCGAGGAGCTTGCTGAAATTCCGCCTCACACCGCAGAGGTAGATGTAGCGCTTCAGCCTCACCACAGCTTTATTGTCATCCTGCACAATGAACCAAAAAGAAAAGACTGATAGAATTGAGGCACAAATATGTTGTGAAGGAAAAAATAAGGGTATCCCAAAACTTAACCACTTGTGCCATCTGTGCCTGGGTTTAGCTAATTCATTTTTAAAAGTCTGCATCACCTGCGTTCCAGCTCAACTCATGTGATTCTACATGTTACCAACAAAAATCACAGTGTTTTGAATAATCTTTGGCACAGTGCAAGGGAGTACTTTTTACTATGGATCTTTTGTAGCACAGAGGAGATATGTTGCTCAAACACTCGATATGTAGTGTTAGTGAATGTTTGAGTTGTAGAACATAATAAATTATCTTGAAGGAGTAGATGTTTACCAGTAAGCTTGACTCCAATAATTTAACAATGTTAAATTATTATTTGTTTTAAAAATGTAAATTACTTATCAAACAGACCCAACAATTCAACTACCAATGAATGAGTGGGAGTATGCATGTGATAGATCGAATATGAAAAATAAGCCGAAGTGATACCTCTTCTCTTAATAGACAAGCTAGGCTGTCAGTGTGCTGCTGTTAGCCAGTGAAAATAGAGTGGAGTGGCAACTCTTCACTTTGTTACACAATCTATGACAGTGCGCTAATGTAGCTGGAAACTTTCCCTGCCCGTTGGACTCGTACGGTGCCGGTGCAGGTGTTTTTCTAATTCAGCGATTCCGTCCGCGACCCCGTGTTGGCGGAAATTATAGAGCCCTAGTTAAGTTGACCCCCATCGGATCTGCACGATTCACACAAGTCACCCAAATTGACACGAAAAAAGCGAGTTGCGCTTTTCGGCGTGCTGTTTGCATCCCTGAAAGGTGGTACTTTCCGAAGTCACTGCATGGCAGCAGACACAAGGATGCACAAAACAAAGTGCAATGGTGCATGAATGTGACTGTCACTGGCAACTGTCCACACATGCTCATTTTGAAAAAAAAAAAATAAATAAATATCTGCATGTGTTGAATCTTAGTGGATAGGCTCACCTTATTTTCTTTAGGGATATTTTTCCTGTCCTCTGTTTTTGTGGATTTCTTCTTTTTGCCAGTTTGTGGTTTTTCTGTCCCATTCTCCTGTTCATCTTCCAGAGACTGGAGTGATGATGAATCCTCGTCATTTTTCTTCTCCATCTCTTCCTTCCCTGTGGGATGTCACAAAAAAAATAATGTTAAAATAAGCTCAATCCTCCTTTTTCAAAATTCATATGCAAGATGTGACTCTAAGTGGAAACATGCCTTCACCTTTTTCATCATCATCTTCTGAGGACTCACTGCTGCTTCCTTCAGTGTTGACTTCAGCGTCTCCATCTTGCTGTGATGAAGTTTTCTCTCCCTTGCTGGCATTCTGGCCTTTTTTCACTCTGTTCTTTTTGGTTTTTTCTACACTTTGTTTTTGGTCATCATCAGAACTACTGTCTGAAAATACTTTACCTTTTTTGCTTTTTTTGGATTCTTTCATTTCCTCTTCTGATTTCTCATCTTCACTGTTATTCTCTTCTTCACTGTCTCCATTTTTGTTTTCCTGTGATCCTCTCACCTTTTGCTCATCATCTCCAACTTTGTTTATTTGTTCTTCATCTCCATTCTCCTCACTTCCTGTTTTGTGGTCCTGTTTTTCATCCTCTTCTGTCATGTACCACCCAAAGAAGCACATGTGAGTGTTTGTACTGGAGCAAGAGTTACAGACATGATGCATCCTATGAATAATAATGCAAACACAATGCAGCCGGGAAGGTAACTGCTAGCATTTTCTGTGTCTACTAACAACAACAACAACAACTAAAATGCTTTATTGACTCAGTGTTGACTGAAATAAAATCTGGGCTGAGAGTGACAAAGCTCATCTGGCTGTTATATTGTTCTATGTGATATAATTCAACAACTGGCAGAAGTACACTGAAGCAAACAATGTCAAATACATGCAAATGTTGCTTGGTCAAGACGTGGAATAAAAAGGACCTGTGTAGATTTTTGGGCCCCTTATTAACAGGATGACTTCTTCAGATTGTATGAGGCAGTCTGACTGCATGACTGCACCTTCCACTAGTGACATTTACATAAACCCTTACTGCAACTTCAGCTTACAAAGAAGAAACAACTTTCACCTTAACATTTCTTATCATATTTTAAGAAATGTTATTTGACAGAATTTCTAAATGCATATATTCAATGTCCTTATGATACAAATGATCACAGATGATCACAAATGAAAATCACAGGATCCAAAACCTCTACAGTTGGAAAAAAGAAGTTAAAACCCACCTGATGAATTTGATTGATGACGCAATTTCTTTGCCTTGGATTCATTGTCATCAGCCTCTCCTCCACTGCTCAGGGGCTCAGTGTCCTTTTCCCTCTTCCTCTTTTTTTGGTGTGGCATCACAGCTGGAGTCTCTGACTCACTGCCATCTTTGCCACTGTCCTAGCAATACAAAAAGACAATTTGCCAGGAACACTGGTTAACACTGAAGTAAAGACTGCAGAGATCAAATGTAAGGCACCATAAAATTACAAATACACTCAAGTGAACATGATCATTTCTTTTTACCTGCATTTTCATCAGTTCCTCTATAAGCACCTTTTTCATAAGTTTCTTGGCCTCTGGACTTAAGGAGTCACGGTCCACAGATGCCAAATACCGCTGCTTTAAAATGCCTAAAGTCAGGGTACTTCAATAAGACATGAAAAAATGATACTGATTAAAAATAATTTATTAGGATAAACCCCTCAAGATGCACTAACTCATTTTCAAGGGGGTCCCAACATTTATCACAATCACTACACAACAGCAAAAGAGTGACAGCGTTAAAAAAAAAACAACAGAAATATAGTTATCAATACAGCAACATACACATAGACAACAGACAAAGACACAACACAATACATACAGTAAGTAATGAAAACAACGAAAACATTACAGCCACAAGGTGGCCAATAATAGATAAACAATAGTTAGAGTAGATCAAATACCATCAGGTGTAAATATCAGGCATAAAAAGTGACAGCTTCATCGATAACAAGAGCAGTCCTTCTCAAAGTCAGTGTATAATTAACTTCAACTTTCAACTTTACTTATTTTATGTCCCCAAGGGGGCAATTAGTTTTGCAGCATGACAGACACACAGACAAACAACACACACTCGAGTACAATGGTACAGTGGTAAGCCACCTTGGGAGACACCACCTAAATACAGCAGCAGGTCAATAAATAGCAATGCAGTAAATATACAAGATGCAGGTTAATAAATAACACTACAATAAATATAAAAGATACGAAAATGTAAAATGTGCTATATATAAAATGTAATAAATATAAGATACATAAAATACGTTAAAATACCTTGTGGCCACAAGGAACTATAAGACTCTGCCAGGTAAGGGCTTGTTAACCCCTCCCCTGACCAGACTTTAAGATAGAGATGGCCGTGGGAATAAAGGAAAATTTATACCTGTTGCTTTTGACAGGTGGGAACCTAAATCTGGAGCCAGAGGGCAGAGTCTGAAATTCAGTGAGCAGGGGGTGACTGGCATCTGACAGGATGCTTTAAGCCTTCCTTCCCACCTGTCTGGTAAACAGATCAGAGAGCGCGCTCTGCTGTACCCCCAGAAACGTGCTGCACGTGTTCACAATTTTAGTGAGTGACTTTTTAGACTTAATGCTCACGTTACTTTGTACATATTAACAGACTAAAACTAGAGGAAAGATTAAAGTTACGTTAACTTAAGTCAGGACATTATAGAAAGCTCCACCTGTTGAATTCTGCCTCGGTGTGTATGAAGTGTAAACTAACGCCGTATCAGCAGCTGCTCCGGTCCAGCTCACGGTGCTAACCCGTCGCTCTGTGGGCTGAAAAACAAAAGTTTATGTGTGAAAACGTGCTGCTTTCTTTACCTGAGGTCTGGCGCGTCCCTCAGTTGACGGCTCACAAACAGTTTGATGTGTACTTCGTCCTCCGGCTCCATGTTTACTGCTGCTGCTGGCTCTACTTGTCAAACTCTCTGGCGGGCGGGCGGGAGCGGGTCAAACGCTGCCGGAAATGACGTCAGATCCAGCCACGAGTACCGCGCTCCACGCCCACAAAATGTCAACACCACTGTATTCTTGCGCAAACAAAATTAATACTTTTACTTTTGTTTTGTAGATATTTATAGATAATATAGTGTATTTTTTTCTATATAGTGTGTATTCTTTAATGCTGCTCATTTACTCATTCACTGCCCTGTATTTGTGCAAATGGAAAGAAAAATCTGTCTCTTTTCCATTTGGTGTAGCAGAGCCTTTCCAGTGAGCCAGCAAGCACAGCACCGGTAGCCTGGCTCTGTTAGACAGAACTGAATACAACAGATCCTTAATTAATGTCAGCAAATTTACACCACTTAGTTATGTGGAGAATTTGACGTCGCTGCATCTGTGATTCAAAATAGATACATCTGCTATTTTGAGCATGTGTCGAGTTTACAGACACTTGATCGGCACACAGGTCAGATTCTACATTAAACCACAGATAAATCACATTTCAGTACATGCCTGCTCGTCAAATGGTAAAATGTACACAAGTCATTTCCACAAGGGAATTTGCTGCATCTGTCAGTGCATCAAAAAGGACTCTAAGAAACAAGAACTGCATTTCTTAAGTAATTTATTGAGAACAGTTTCATCACCACTAGCAAATTAATTTTGGACGGAAGGTAAATTAGTGCATATTTGAAGGTATTTCAAGCTGTGATTTAGAAAAAAAAAAAAAAAAAGTTTGAGAACATATTGCTCTCATTCATGCATTTTAAGAATCCAGAGTGATTACATTTGTACAACATCGGTGAATTAGAGCAAAAAATGTTTATCCTGTCCCTGAGGGCAATAAAAATACATCATGGTATTAAGTGTCTACAGGCAAAATTTACCAGCAATTTTTAGCCAATTACTTTGAGCAAATTGTAGCGGTTTGGTATATAACAAAAAGCAGTGCAACATCATGGCTCAGAACAAAATACCATAATATTGACAAGAAAATGTTAGACGTGTCATGGCTCATTTTTCGAAATAGTTTTTAAACTCACAACACAAGGTGAGGAATACAAAAGGTGGTGTGTGGGGTGCATTATTTCCATATCAAAAATTTAAACTGAAATGAACTGAAACTCACTTGAACACTAGCTAACACCATTTGCACAAGGCTGCATACAATAAAAAAAGTTAAATACCAAACAATAAATTAAGTTCATAAATTAATAGAAAACACATCTTGAAGCAATAGCAGTAATAATTTAAGAAAACTGGAGCTGCTCAGCACTCCCACTTACAATCTCCGTACCTGCAAACTATAAATGGCAACTTTTTTCCAGTGTTAAAACAACAAAGTTTACACAGAATCGATCCTCTGTTCATCACTGTTGCATTTCTGCCCAAGTTATAAAAAGGAGACAGATATTTTAAAACCTGAATGAGCAGGTTTAGTCTAACACAGAGGAGGTTCCCAGTGCAGATCGCTCACACCCACGGTAACAGCAGGATGCGCCCTCTAGAAAACAAAACCACTGAACATAGTAGGAGTGGTCGGTAACTGTGTGGCAGGTTACTTAGTTTGGAAAGTAATATTCAAGTCAGTCCTGTGTACCAGGTGAATATTTCCTAGTTTGAGAATTTACAAAAAATGTTTGAGATTTTATTTTCTTGTAAACAGAAGCATTGTTTGACCTCCAAATGTCTCACTTCAGGGGCAAATCGGTCAACAACCCCTACATTTCTGATGTGGCTTTTGAGACATTTAATGTTAACCAAAGTACCTTACTACTGCAAAGATCAAAGTCGTCTCTTTCATTCTGCTAGTCTTCAACAAAAACACTTTTCACATGACATGAATTTTCTTTCATGCCTTCCATCCTCTCATCATTAGTCCTTGTACACCGTTTGCTGACCGTGCCCTCTCTCGTCGTGCATGATATGTCTCCTGACGTGGATCCGTCTGACCCGCCTGTCCCCTCCTCCAGCACCCTCTTCCTCCGACTGGCTTGCTCCCAGCGACGAGCCCGAGCCTCTGGAATCTAACAGCGGCAGGCCTCCTGGACCGGATCCTCTGCCATTTTCATAAATGAGGATATTGAGGGTTTCTTCAAAGATGCGAGCTTCAGGAAACTCAACCTAAACAGACAGAAGTCAGTCAAGTTTGTTAGTGAAAGGCTCATAATTTACTTGCTCTAGATAGTTTGGTTTAAATTTTTGTTCTTGACAGCGCACTCATTGTGCAGTGGACAAGGGTTAATAAAATGTTTAGCTATCTGCCAGTGTTTTAAATGAACCCCTTTCTACTCTCAGTCTCACTTTACGACACCTGCTACATTTCCAAGGACTTGCCATTTTCCTGTGCAGTGCCCACGTAATGTAAATAGCAAATGCACTTGTGCCAATCTGTGCACTCATGGGTGTGTTGGTGTTAAAATGAGGTGTGGTCAGGTAAATTGTTGGTGCATTGTATCTTGAAGCAGCTATAAGTGATTGTGCGACTGACGACACAAACCAGGTCTGAAGTGAGTGGTGCAGTATTTCACTGTTGTTTTAAGGGCACATCATCAAGACTTTAATGTGCGCATATATAGATTGCTGCCAACGCGTCTGCACTCTGCTTTTTCCACACACGTCTGCTTAACCTCAGGGAGCTTTGATGGAGTCCTGCTGTTGCTGTAGATGATCTGCTTGTGTGCTTTCACTTTGTGCATGAGCAGATTAATTTCATCTGCAGAGAAGCATTCCTTCTTACCTGGCAAATGCACAAATATAATACCATTCTGGCAAGGTGAAAGGACACCTGGCTTTTAAAGGGAATGGGAGATGGAACTCCGATTAGTTTACTGCATATTATGCCCAAAACACACTATGTACAACCTTTGTGAGCCAGGCAGCTGGTGCAAACCTTTTTTTTTCTGCCTTTAAAATAGCAAAACTGAACTTGGAGCTACTCTAAATGCAGCTGTGCCATGCTCTTCAGACTGTGCACTTAGACCATTAAAATAGAGCCCGTTGTGTTCTAGGGTAGGTGACAGTACCTTATCAAGAATTTTTTTGACTCAAATAAATAAATAAATAAAAAATAAAAAATGAACGATCACGCTCAAATTGCATCACAAATAACTGACTGCAGAGTTATGGAAATGCCAAAATTATAGCTGCACATGTTGCTTTATCTATATGACACTGAATGTAACTGAAAAGGGAAACCACAAAAAAGCAATTTACTAAAAGCTGTTTTCACAGGTTGCTTATTTTGTCAACGATTTCTTTTTCTTTTCTTTTTTTAAAACTTAATTGACCATGAAAACATATCCAAAGAACAACATTACAAACATAAAAATGCAATCATGGTGTTGCGCTTACTTTGGTCTGCTTTTTCTCTGTTGCATAGACAATGGAAGTGCAGCAAACTTCAGCGATCTTGCGGCCTTCACCGTAGAAAGACCAACAACAGATCTCATCCCCGAGAACATCCTTGACAAACAGGACGCGGCCATTGAAGCGGAGGCCGAGCTTGTCAAACAGTTCAATGTTCTTGAGCAGGTTGTCATCAGAGTTACTGGTCACAGGGAGAGACACAGGGCAAGAGGTTATGAGCAGCCCAATCGGTGCGGTTCATTCTACATCAAGAGAGTGAGCCTCAACGGTGAAGGTCAAATAATCAGGTTCACTGACATCATTGATTTGTGCCTTGTTTTTCCCAGACACATTGTTGGTTGAATCTCACCTGGTGTAAGAATATTTGTTGTTTCCCCTGTTGTTCTGCAATTTTACTACAGGCTGTAGAAACAGGAAAAAGGGAAAAATGAGGCAAACTGCTAAATTGTGGAGAAATTTGTAATAAATCAATGAAAATCACTCACTCACTCTCACACAAACACACCCAGTATTCAAGTCCTTCAAGAGTTTGTAATTTAAAGACACAACAATAACAACTGAACAATGTCTGAACCTCTCAATTTCTAAAAAATATTTATATGGCTTATAGTATTGAATATTACATTTAAACCTGATGTAGAAAGCCATAAATATTTTTAAAAAAATAATGGATCACAACCTCCAGGGCTCACAAAACTAGTGTTATGTAGTATCATGAAAGACAACAGACACCCCAGACCCAACAGCAATCCCTACAACACCACCCACAGACAGAGCTCCATCTTTTCTTTCTCTAGCCATCTCAAGCAACCAAGAAGTCTCCCTGTGCCTTCCATCTCCTTTTGCCCTCTTGTCTTGGGGATATCACCTCATGGACCAGTTGCAAGAACCCAATCTATCCACCCTTTGCCTCACTAAGTGGCCATGGAAGCCCAACCTAAAAAATCCAAACCTAACCTTGTTGGATGGGATAAGGCCCTATCCCATCCCATCCAAAAAGCCCCCCCACGTCTTTGTTGGAAGGTCTCATTATTCTAAATACAACCGCCTGAAGTCTATAAGCTGGCTCTTCTTCACCAGTATGCGACCAGTGCGTCAGTAGGTAGACATATAACTCTGCTGAGGGAAAAGTCTTCTGCTATCCCAGAGCCTTGATCCACGACAGCATTAACCTTAACTGGTTTGCTCTAGTGCTGTCAGAGGGGCCAGCTCCCCTGAGCACTGTGGTTCATGTTGGGTCTGATGATATTAAGCTGGCTAGCTTATTGAAGATGAAAGATTATTTTGGAACTCTTAACTAAAATCAGTAATCTGGTTGAGAGCCTGTAATTTCAGATTGTCTGCTTTCCTAGTCCCCTTAACTTAATCTGCCTTTGCCAGCTGCACATTTTACTGAAAGCTTACTGTAATGCCTTTGATGCTCCTTTTCTCTGTTTGACCTCGACTGGATAAGCTCCAAAGGACTGGCTTCAAAACTTCTGGCAGCAAAAATGGAACTATTAAACTATCCAATGTTTTCAGAAGGTTGGTTTGTTCTAAGCCTCATAAAGCTGTTTACTGTTTACTAATTTCTAATGACAAAACCTACACACAGGTAACAGCACCAGCATTTCCCCAGGACACTATGTGAAGAAACGGAGTTGGACAGATTCTCACCTACAACACATGCCCGGTTCTGAATTTCTGCTGGTCTGCTGGTTAAATGCCTATTGAGAAAACTTTCAAACATCTTCTCAAAAGGACACAGAAAAATTTACCTTCCTACATGTAGCAATCATCCTCTGTTCTTCTTTGGCTGAGGTGATCATGGGAATACGGCAAACACTTTCATAAACATCCTTTTTTTTCTGAAAGAGAAATTACAGTTACATAAGAATGAGGTGCATTGTGATATGATACATTCAGAGCTGATAACGAAATCATTTCTTGTTGTTGTTTTGGGGGTAAATTGTAGACTCAGTGAGAGCTGCAGGTTTGAACCCCTGGATCACTTGACAAAATGGAAAACTCTAAAAACTATGGGACTACTGTCAAGATCATCTGACCTCGTTTCTACATGCCTGCTCAATAGCAAACAGAAAAGGACTGTTTGTGTCATGTCTTTCTGAATGTGAACCAGGGTAATGCTTAAAAGGAGCGTGAATTATCAGCAAAACAACTTTGAATGCTATGAAAACATTTTTTTTTTAATTTTAGAACCCAACTACAAAGAGTTGAGAAATGTTCCAAGTAAACTGTTGGTTAGTGGGTCATCCACTTACCTGCATAGCAGTGAGGCAGTGCTGGATGAGTCCCTGGACCCTGTAGTACTGAGCCTCTTTCAGAACCTCATCCAGTTCTCTGTTGTCCTCTGGAAGCGGCACCGAGCCATCTCTCAGAAAGTTCAGAACCAGCCCAAAATGACGGCCACATCTATCCAAAACCACCCAGCCTACGAAGAAAAAAATGATTAATTTACATAATTTGCATGCTTTGTTGCTTGATTTAGTAAATCACTGGCCCCCACTGCGTGCTTTGATTATGGCTGTAAGTTTGTAGCTGACAAACTCTGAGTGTCAACATGAGGGTTGACACTTTTGTAAGATGTTTTGGATGACAGAAATACTCAAATCATCTCTGGATAAGTCATCGTGAGACATGTCTGACATCTTCCTAGGATGTTTGCAAAGACAGTATGGTCATGTTCAAATGCTCTTACAACTCTAAACTAAAGGTCCTATGTGGATTAACACCTCCTCTCACAATTAGACAGCAATGGCAATAGTGAGCAGCAGGGAGGACTCTCTGAGGGTAAGGTTACTTTCTGTCCAAAGCCGACAACACCACTGCAGGGATGATCTTATTTAGGTCAGTACCAAAACATTCTGTGGCTCCCGGTCATTGTCTAAGGCTGGGAACACATGCACAACATTTTGGCCAATAAATTACATCTACAATTAGGTCCTTATAAATGATTTTTAAGACCAGAGCAGAACTGAACAAGGATGAGATGGCAGAAATAGTCAGCATAAATAACATGCAGTGTGTAAGAGTTAAGGACTGGATTATGGATTTAACTGTGACATGCTCATGTTCACAAGTATTGACATAAATGCATTTAACATTATACATACATTATGGATAAAACCTGGGCAGTAAAATGCTTTGTGCTCCTCAGATAGTTACCTTCTGAGTCTAAGGTGACCTCGGTGCCTCCATTGCACATGCTCCTCAACAAACTGTCCTCTTTGCTTAATGTCTGGACGGTTGTGTAATGCAGTGAACCACCGACGTTTAGCTTGACATATTTGCTCCCCAGCAGACCCACATTTCTGTGTGGCTCTGGGTTTTGGCAGGCGGCCTGGGAGTCGCTGGTATGGGCAGAGGCAGCAGTCATACTGCCACCTGAAGCCTCAGCTGACATGGGGCTCAAGAGTCACTTCCTGACTGTAAAACAAATAAAACCACAGATAACACTGATGTTCAATCTATCAACTTACTTTGCCAAAATATCACATGAAGCCATTATGCTTTTTGTAAGAAACAATCACTCATTTGTTTATATACAGGCACACAACAATGTAGAGCTGGGCTTTAAGGACAAAATCAAATATAACAATATTTTCAAATACCCTGATGTCGATATTGTGAGGATGACTACTGATGCTTTAGCATTATTTGGACAATGAGATGTTTAATAAAGAATTATCAGTAATGCCTATACAATAACTAAGCGGGCAGATGGACATAATAGAACAACTAGAGCAGTCTGGTAAGTGTATAAAATTACACCACTTTACTGTAGTGCTGCTTTTAAAACCATGAAAAACAGCATATGTCGTATCATGATACTGCGATATCCCAAATCCCACACGAGATTTAACATTAATCTCATATCACAATCTCAATATATTGCACAGCCCGACATTAGTGTGAACATCAGTCCAGAGTATCTCCTTGCTTGCTAGATGACTCATCGTGACTATCACACTGTGTATCGTGATACGCAGTGCGATAGTCCTGATCAGGGCTATCCCATCACACCCATAAAGCCACGGCTGTAAAATAACAAAAAGGGATTCAGAGTGTTAGCTCGACGATTTAAGGTCAATCTGTAAATCTAGGCGTTTTCAGTTCTCTCTTAAGACGCTATTTAGCTAACAACACCCAACGTCAGTCGCTTGCCACATACTGGACTTACCACAGACGTAAACCATCCAAGGGAGTGACGCTGATACTGAAACTGGCGTGAGACAAATATGTAACTTTAGCTTTGTTAGCCAGCAAGCGCGAGTAAGCGAGCCAGCTACAGGATAAAGACCCACAACTGCATTTAGCTATAACATAGCTAAGGTTTGGCAACTCATATTAACGTAGCAAAGCCAAATAGCAGCCGAGCTAGCCTAAATCAAAGTGGCTAACACGTAGCACGTAACGTTATATCAACCAGGCTTCAATCCAGGGCGGGCTTCAGCTCCGTGTCGCCACTTCTTTGGTGAGAAAGTAGCAACCAACAATCAAAAGGTAAACTTCGTGAACCAGAAAAGACAGCCTCAGACAACTGGATACAACAATCTTAACGTCAAGATGCGTAAATAGGTCGACCGGAAACTGGCGCATCTTCTTCCGCCACTGCTGTCTTCTTCTTCTGTCCTTTCAAACGGGCGGCTCATAGTTCACGAGGTGAAACAGCGCCAACACACCGCAGCGGTTAATCATCCCGAGATTGAACCTCTTCATTTCACGAGGCGTGATTGAACACGAAGACTTCAAATTGGGTAGTGTCTCTGGAATATATCTGTAATCTTTGTTTTAATTGAGTGATAATCAAGGTGGTATAACTTAATACAGCGCTTCAATATAATTTTGTTATTTCAAACGCAGATGCCCTGCTTTGCGTCCTGGTGGCGCCAGAGGGAAAGCCATGGACTCACCCAAATTGGTCTCATCTTATGAGGCTAGAGATTTATGGACATTTATGGGCAATTATGATTTGGTGATTTTATGACCTACTGGCATTTCAGTTCAGTTCACAATTAATAAAGCTCCCGTTCCAAAGTGTTTGCGGGCAACTGTAATTCTACTGTCAGGAGTACATGTATGTAATGTGGTCTAAAGGCTATTTCAATCACAAAACTCTTTGGAAACATACATTTCACTGAATGTAATTTTCCCAAAAGTTTTGATGCATTTTGATGCGTGTTTTTTGTATAAACACGCATCAAAATCCCTTCATTCGAGGTTCAGATAATCAGGTAATTGTACTATATTTCAGCTCTCTTTTATGTATATTTCATCTTTTTCTTGTTCAAATGCCCCCACATATGTTCAGCTGTTCAAATGAATCATCTTCCAAAAAACCTTTAAGTCAATCAGGGTGGCATTGCCTCTGCAGAACAGATTGCTGCTTCTCTTTGGTCAGTGTGTGATTTATCCTGTACAAGTCATCAAATCCAGAACAGGCAAAACTATCCTCACACCTGAATATTTCAGTCGCCATGTAGGATTGCATAGGTTTTATGCACTGTTGCTTGCAGGCTGTCTTTCCAATTGCCTCAGTGAAATTCAAGCTTTGATATGTCAGTAAATAAAACTTTCTTACCAACTTTCGAGTTATTTTTTGGAGATTGTTTGGTCCATGGTGAATCTTAAGACTTGTTTTGTTGCCTGAGAAGTGGTACAGGATCAGCAACTCTACTGTTAAGGCCACAGTTTGTAACTCATATACTTGTTGCACTACCCCTTTAGAGGCATGGACTTCAGCAGCCAGATGACTGTCACTGGTTCAGATCACACACTCACTCCTTTCTTATGTCAGTGCTTCATTATGATTCCCACTGAGGCTTTCTGACTCTACAGCTCTCACTAATCATTGACCCTGTAAACTAGTTTGGCCTGCTTTTTGTAAAGATAGATATTTTGTCTAGTGCATTTTAATTTTATTTTTAATTTCATTTTAAGTCCAGGGGAATTTTATCAATCACAATGAATTTGAATGCACAACATTACAGCCTTAGTTTTCAGGTTACTGAGTTAATTCATGTTCACTATCTTTGTGCATTACTCACAGATATAATGTATATAATGCACTGAACAAACGAAAGACTTGGATCACGCTGCACAAAGAATTCCAACGTGATGTTTTCATATCCTTATTGTTGCCACGGCAACGCCTGCAGTGCTTGCAGCCTCTCTTCTCCATGAGACATGCAATTTAAAAAAAAAAGAAAAAAAAGAAAAACTTTGTTCATCCGACATTAAAAACAACCAGGCAACTTAAAGTTTTCTGGTGAAGTCTTCCTTTAACACAGTGTGTCTGTGTGTGTGTGTGTGTGTTATGTAATGTAACCCAGGTATGGCCTTGGAATGCAATCACTTGGAAAAAAAAAAACAGAACTTCATGAAGTGTTACACCATTCAACAGAGACTTTATTTCAAGTTCAGCAAATAAATTACTGCCTTCAAAAGAGTGTATTTATATATATGAAGCAAAGAAATGCTACTGATGATAAGAGAAGAATTAAGTCTACAAAGCAAGTTTCCAAGATCCTTCATTTGGCACAGTGAATGAAACTAAATTCACTGCTCAAACAATCCGTTGTAAATAAATACATAATGCATTACAGCAAGCAGCCAAGTTTGTTTTTCATCAACATAGTGCATACAACATCAAATCTGATAACAATGATAACTGTCAATAACTATAATGGTAATGGCGAGATATAGCAGAAGCAATAAAATTTACAATCAGTGCATGCTATAAGCATAATGACATTCATGTCCTCACCTTTTCTTACATGTCCTGTGACATTGGGTGAAAATGCACTCAGAAACAGCAAAGAATAAAATTAAACACTGGCTTTGTAAACACTATGGCAACAAGAGATGAAACACTTAGGGACATTAAATTATTTAACATTATATTTTGGCACTGAATTTCCATTATACATATATATATAATGAAAATATATAACCTTCCGCCACCATGTATAAGTGTATATATATGAGGCTTATATATATACAGGTAAATATATTTATATATATATCAGCCTCAATAAATATTAAGTCAAATATTTACATTCAATTTGTGTATGTGTGATACAGACAAAGATAGAGAGAGGAAGAGAGAGAGAGAGAAAATGACCGTTGAGCTCAAAAATCTTTATCATTATTTTAAAAAAGTATTCTTCCCCTTTAATACATCTCAAAATAGAACATAAGCCACAATCAAATTTAAAGGAAAAAAAAAAACATTCAACATTTTTGCTTATGAGTGTTACCTTTGATTGTTACATATAAAGTATTGCCAAGTTCTCCAATGTTTTGGCCTCATAATAATTTAAGATATTAAGCAAATCCGTTTCCCTTCACCTCGTCAGCCCTCCTGCTCTTATGCCCCCAGCTCTGTCATTTCCTCCACGTTACTCATTTCTTACCCATAAGGCACCAGTCCTAGTGATACTTAAAGCTGGACTGTGAAGAGGAGCCCACATTTAGGAGACCACCACAAGTGTGCAAAGAAAATGTTGTGTGAAGCAAGCCTGTAATTGGTAACACAAGCGCATGGCGATGGTTCAACAGAAAGATATAAGGGAAAAGAATGTTAAAAAGGGAGTGAGGCCATCTTAGAGTAAAGAACTTGACTTCCAAAAGAATCAAATCTTTCTGTGGTTGTGAATTCCCCTCAAGACACTTTCTTTAAATGGATACTTCATATTCCCGTGTGTCCTGGGAACAAAGTGAGGATAGAATCAGTTCAAGTGGCTTGGCATGTTCTGACAAAACACTTAGTTATTTGTAAGACGACACAACGTTCTACACTTCACAGTAGAAACAGGGAATAGTCACTATAAAATGGTCTATAGCCACAGTAAAAACAAAGAGGAAGCACAAAGAAGACGTATGTATTAGACGTACTTACCCCCGCCTCATAAAGAGGGTTGTTGAAATCTGACTCAACTGTGATGGGACTGTAGGAGTGTGTGTGAGAGAGAGACTTCCAGAAAAGAGGCTTCCACTCTAGTCTGCATATGCTATGGGCGAGAAGAGAGAAAGTGAAGAAGAAGAAGAAGAAGAGAACAGTCAGTCAGTAAGCCAGTAAGTCAGTGAGTGACACACCAGGTACCTTCTAGTGGGGGTCTGACAAAAAAAAAAAAAAAAAAAAAAAAAAAAGTTCATTTGTTTTGGCTGTGTAGCTAATCTGAAATGTTTACTATGATGGTTTTGACATAAATGGCATAAATAAATGACATAAATGGTGTGTTAAAAAAATAGTGTTTGCTGGCATCATCACCACTAGGAGGCTCCAGGAGGTTAACTCTTGAAAAGTTAAAAAAGTCAGTAGGTCAGTAAGTGACATTTAAGTCTTTGCTGTGAATCTGCAGGGACAAGATTTTGGTACGGGAAGCGTTCTGGTTTTCATTTCTGTTCCCGCTGTGGTCTGAGTCATTGCCGTTTGTAGTTGGAGTGGATTCATGAGGGTAAACCGTCCATGTGTGGAGCACAAAAGGCAGAACATGTTGGCAGACATGTTGTCTGGACCAAAAATGCCTAGAAAAAGTATAGATGTTTGTGCATTGTGTGGAGAGACGTTTAAGTTTTGTACTAAAACAGACAGGAACAGTTTCAAGCTTGTTTCTGGCTTGTTTCGCCCCGAGAGGCTAAATCATCATCAGATACCAACCAGTGGCTTCTGAGATCATCCCCCGTGTGTTTACTAATTTATCACCAGGACGACAGTAACATTGGACATCAGCTTTAATATCAAATGAAATTACTCTTAGCATTTACAAAGACAACTGAGTATCACAACTTTTCAAAGAGAGTAAAGTGTCACAGCCAACATGACACTAACTTTCTTTGAGTTCTCACTGTTGCCAGCCTGTAACACACCACTTACCTGCCAGCCACATGGTACTTACTTTGTGTAATACATGTAAATTCCTCCAATCAAAAGAATGACGAGAATGATGGGCAGAATTATTGCCAAGGCAATGTTCTCGCTCAGTATCTGATGGGAAGGCTCGAATGACTGGGACACTGTGAAACAGGGAAACAGCGGGGAAAATCTGTGAATAAAATGTTTCTATTGATGCTTAAAATATTATTTCTGCTCCTACTGGACTTTCGATCCAGTTGTTAATCTACCATTACAATTTAGTGAGTGAAACACAGCACTTTAAAATACATTTTTAGATGCTGTCTTTTGTTTATGCTGTTGGTTTGTTTGTGTCCATGTGCTTCTCTTTTTTCTTTTTCGGGGGACAATGCTGTGTTTGCACTTTTTCTGTTGTGAAGCACTTTGTAACCTCGGCTTTAATGTAAATAAAAAATGTACTTACTTTAGTAAAATCAATGCACTTGCCCTTTATGATGACCAGAGTAACTAAAGGTTTTGTTTGACCTCAAAGATATAACAGGAGAAACTCACCTTCTAATTTGTGGTCATCCAAAAGCTCCTCATATGCCACTGTGTGTAACAAAGACAGGAGAAAGAAGACATTTTCATCATTTCGAGAGACAGAAATTAAGCTGTTTGTTATTGCCATCTGTGAATAACCTGGAAGCCAGATGGAGGCCTGGATCCTTGCAATACATATTTATCCTGACTGCACCTCTTGGATCTCACTACCATTTTTTTTCTAATATATTTTGCACTAACAAAACTACACCACCTTGCAAGCAGATTTTGTTAGATAGCTAAAGGCCTTCATAACACAAACATGTCCTATCCCATTGGGTGGCATAAAGTGTAAAAGAGAAAAATTAAACTTCATTAATTCAGACTGGGGAGCTTGCAGATGAGATGCTCAGAGCAATTTTCCTGCCTTGCTCCGTGACTGTAAATATTCCCCAAAGACGGTAAAAAAACATAAGATCTGGATATTAGAAGGCGGAGACAGTGACCTTTACCTTTGCAAAATGGTGGTGGGCTGTTCCACTGGGATGGATGGCCTGGGACGCAGTTGATAATGACCTCTCCAATGAGCTCATAGCCCTCATAACAGAAGAAACGCAGCGATTCCCCTGCCTGGTAGCTATGTTTGTATAACGTTTGGTACCCATTGTCGGGAACACCAGGGTTTGGACACGGGTCATATTTTACTGTTTGGAGCACACAGAAACAGACACACCATGGCTAAGTATTTGCACTAAGTATCTGCTGTATGTGCTGCAATAGTCTTAATAAACTAACAGGCACATAAGTGGCGGGCAAGGAAGGGACTCACAGACACACTTTGGGCTGCGGTCGCTCCATTTAGGGGTGCCAGTATCCCGTCCATGGCAGGAGATTTGGCTGGGACCCTCCAGTTGATAACCCTGGTTACAAGAGAAACGCACCACCGTCCCGACTGCAAAACCAGCCTCAGGACGCACCGAGCGCGCTCCATTTACCACCTCGCCAGGATCGGGACACTGCTGGACTGTGGGGGACAAAATTAGACAAATATCATGATACTATTAAAGACCGGACTAAAGGTATCTCAACACAAAGAACTGAAAACAATAGTTATGTGGATAGCTCCAGTAATTATGTTCTCAGCTAAAGTAAAAAGAGCACACAATCAGAAAGAAGCCTAAATGCATTTTTCTTCACAGTTAATATTCTTCAAAGTCACAATACAATGAAAAATGATTTGTTATTGTTATCTTATGTCACATACCATAACATACAAGTATTTGTCTTTTTTTAAAATTTCCTTGTATTTTATCAACTGCCAAATCACAGTTTCTCTGTGTTTCTTCATGCTGCACTAAGAGGAGTAACTCCAACCAGCAAAACCATCACAGAATTTTGGCCAATCCTGCTCATTTACCCCTCCCATCAAATTAAACAGCCTCTCTCTCCCTAGCTGCTTTACACTAACTTGCGTCTTGTGTCCCTGCGTGCTGTTTCAACAGAGAAGTCATTAAATTAAGGAAGCAAGATGCTCTCAAAGTGCTGTTTCGGCTGTAATCTATATAACACAACTAAAAGAAACGAGATGATATTTGAACATCTTTCTTGTCCAGTGTTAAGCTCAAATATAGTATTCACATGCCAGTCCATGGCTGTGTTCCAGACCGAGAGAAATGCTGCCCACTGATGCAGCATTCAGAGGCAGGAACGCATCAAGTCAAGCCCCAGTCAGTTTTTTCTATAAAATGCTACCTACTGAGGTGCCTCTAACCGCCTGTTTTTTGAAGGCAGCATAGATGTGTCCTATCTTGTGTAGGATTTCAATTTTTTTTTTTTTTTTTTTTTTTTTTTTTTTTTACTAAGAAATAAGAATAAGTGAAATCATTGAATATTTACTTGCTTAAACATCTAACATTTGGGTCAGATTCCCTCTTTTGAATCCACTGTGTTGTTCGAACGGATCTATTCAACCTCGAGTGACTTTTCTGTTTTCTATTCTGGAAACAAAAGCAGAGTTAAGGACAAATCACGTGCCACAGTAAGGACCGCTAGTCATGAAAACAGCTGTCAAATGTGGTGTCTTAGCAGCAGCAGCAGCGTGACATCTGCTACCTTGGCAGCCTGTCTAAAACCAGAGTGCTGGTGTGACAGCGCTACCTGCTGAGGACGATGTCTCATTAGGGGACACGTGGGCCTTTAAAATATGTGTCCTCCCCACCCCCCTCTTGCCTCACCTTTGACACAAGTAGGTGGACTGCTGCTCCAGGAAAGGTCCCACTGGCATGTGATGATGTCGGAGCCGCTGATATCATATCCCGGTTGGCACTGGTAGGTCAACACGCTGCCTCTGACAGGAGAGGAGTGGGAGGAGCTGATCCAGCCGAACTCAATTTGAGGGAGGGTGGGGCAGGTGTCATTTGGCTCAGCCTCTGCATGACACAAAGGGTGCATTTACATTGAAAAAAGGCAGTCAAGACTGTGTTTGTCATTTTTCTGTTTTATATTTTTAGTTGTGTTAAATGCTGTCTTGTCCAACATTTATTAACCATGCAGACAGAACCTAATCCCAAAAATGCCCAATACATCAATTACGGATAATTTTGAGTAGTGGGGATCATGAACAGAGGATTAAAAATTATTAAGACCTTGTTGAGACAAATTATTTACAATTTGTACATTTGTGTAGGAAACAGCCTTAGATCTAAATCTCATCATAAATTAATAGGTAACTTATTCTTGCACATGAAAATGACAGTGTTTTACACAAACAGTGATTGTGTAAACTCCCTCCTAAATAATTCAGCAAAAATGTGTTTTTGAGCACTGAGCCTATCTCCTTAACAATTATGAGCTGGATTTATTACCACATTAACCACCAGTTTGCTCAGGGAGTTCAGGGTGTGTGGTCAGGGATCACTTCAGGCCACACAGGCAGCTTTAAAAAGAACAGCCAGTGGCTGTGGCCAACAAGAAACGACACCAGTTGAGGTCCCAAATATAGAAACCTATGACTAAGACAGAAGTTATATATCACACAGAATGATGCCAGGATCACAGTAGCAGGAGCAGGCAGTCATATGTCATCCAAATAGTTAATAGTTCAGTTTACAGTTTGTGGATGCAAGTGGGTTACTGAAGCACTGTGGAAGAGGATCAATCTTCCTTTTAGTCTACTGCTGTTGTCTCCTGTTGTTGAATGGATTTTTTTCAAACTGGGATGGTCAACCTGGTGTTGGTGAGACCAACAGAGAGTTTAGAAATTAATAGGTAATAATGAGAATAAGGCAAAACTATCATCAGGAAAGTCTTTAATCATGTCTGTTATCAATCAAGCACAGTTTCGTGGATCTGATAAATGCATAAAACCTAATTTAACATGTACAGGCATGGCTGATTCTGAATTACGGATCACCTGTTGACTTCAGTGAGCATACCCAATACAGGTTCTATCTATTCAGAGGACTCAATCATCCAAAGCACCATGTTGTGCAATGCTTTAGGATATTTTCATATGGACAGTTTCCAGAAAATAAAAAGTGGCTGCCACACTGATGAATACACAAGCCATTCCATGCCATTGTGTACCTTTATGTAACTAAAACTGTATATGGTAATTATATATTTAAAGCTGCAATAAGCAATTTCTGACCAGTGGAGGGTGTTGAGAACTCAAAATCTATTTAAAGTCAGTCCTGCTTCTGGGTTCGAGGTAGATTGCTTGTACAAAAGGTGAAGGGAAAAAATGTGTTTTTTGGATAGAAAAATTGGAGATACATCATATTTTCACAAGGCTCTTGTCAAATTACTTTGATTATTTTGTCCCTAACCTCCAATTTCAAATTGTGGTAAAACTACAGACTTTCAGCTACAAGGTAAGCTGCTTTGAATGAACTTTTCCTGTCATTGCAGCGTTGCTTGCAATAGCAGATGCACTTATGAGACTGATCTCAGATTTGGATACGTTTATCTGCAGAATGTGTGGTTTCAGAGAGAAATTTGGGAAGCTCAAACCAGGAAATAGCAACAAATTGGCTGCAAATTGTATAGTGGAAGGAAGAGCCACATTGATGTTTTGAACACTTCCAAGGGTCATTCTATTGCAGCAAATTTACATTTAATATTGCTTGATGTAACGTCAAAGAGCAGACTTACCGCGATAATGAATAAGGAATCCTTGACTTAGGATGAAACTGGAATCATCTGGATCACTCTGAAATTGAATGGTGACCTCTGACCCACCAGATACAACCTGGAAGCGCTCTTTGGACCCCAGGTATTGGCCGATCACGTGGGACATGAGATCATGTCCATCAAAAATAGTCAGCACATCAGTGTGGCGGATATTCAAACTTTGAGAGAAAGACAAAACAAAAAGAAAAAAAGAAAAAGAAACAGAATTTTACTTCAAGAGAATCTGCTTTTATGTGTGGGCAGTGCACCCACATGACGTTTTTCATCAGTCAGTAAAAGACATGTATGAGTATATTCTCGAACATGATCAATAGGTTTCAATGGAAAAATGAACCAGGCAGCAAATGAACAATCCAAAAGAAAATGTGCAAAATAAACATCAATTAAAGATTCCCTTCCTGTGTTTGCAGTCTTATAATTTGTCTTATAATGTGTTTGCATCATTCACTATGTAAAAGTCTCCTTTATCTATGTTAGACCTTACATGATTATTCAGTTTATTCATAAAATTGGGACTTGAAAAAGCAGGGTTGATCAATTTTGCCATCCACTGTACCTGCTGTGCTATACTCACATCTGTACATCCAGTTCGATACGTTTCTCCTCGCTGCCATGGATCTGCCAAACGCAGTCTTGCCCCTTGGAGTAGCTCTGTGGCCAATCAGGAGACAGGATGGTGCCGGAGGGCTCGGTCAGCTCCCCTCCACACAGAGCTTACAGAGCGGGGCGAGAGAAACCGAGGTTAGGAGGCAGACCGAAGGACTGCGCACAACATCAAAGGGTGATGAAATAACCATGGTGCAAGAAAAGAGATGTGCGAGTGAAGTGATGGGAGATAAAATATTGATAGAGAGGAAAAAAAAGACAAAACAAAGGTAGAAACGAACTGAAATTATGGGGGAGACGTGATAAAGGTTTTCAGAAAGCGCTCAAAGAAGAGGCGGACAAATGTACGAAAAAAGTATAAAGCACAGAACACCATTCCCCAGAGACTTTGTAAAAGAATTATGTCTATCACAAAGAGCAGCTTAACCTAATATTTTGAGAAGTTTCAAACAACTGTCTTTACTCACAACTTCTCCCATCTACCACTTCCTTCAAAAAACGCCTACGGATCTTTGACATGTGGATCAGCTGCAGAGCAGATAAGTGAATTCTTAAGTGAATTGTAGAGCAATTTCTCTCCCCTACCATTTTTAACATATTCCATTTTCAGGAACGTTTGCAGACAAGCCACATCACAGTATCATAAAAAATTGGTATCAAAGGAAGGCAAGTTTATCTGTGCAGCACCTTTCAAATACAAGGCCATTCAAAGAGCTTTACATAAAATTTAAGGAGACATAAAAACAAGATTTAAAAGACACAATTAAATTAGTGTCAAGAAAAATATTAAGGGGGTAAAATAAGATATAAAAACAAGATTTAAAACACAGTCAAATAAAAGTCAATCTCCATACTTTTAACTGAAAACCCCCCAAAGTATTTTGCCTTGTGTACACAATTTAGAACTCAGTGCCTTGGTTTCTGGGGTCATGAGCACAACAGAGCCTCCCTTTTCCCAGCGGACGCAGATCCACCAGCTTTATTGATTAACCGAAATGAGCCTCTTTCAGCTGATCCCAGAACGTCTTCCCACGGGTTTAACCTCACTGTGGGTCTTATCTGTGTCGGGCACAGCCCTAAAACACTGCCCTGGAAAAATCACAGCTCTGTGGCATTGTGGGGTTTCAAAGACAAAACACACCACAGTCTTTTTCCCACACAGAATACATAAAACCAAGTAAAATCGGGGACAGAAATAAAACCCAACAATAAGATGGAAAATAAAACCCACTTGATAAAAATAAAGTGTGCAGTGGCAGTGGCATAAAAAGCCATTTAAACAGAATTAAAAAGATTTAAATAGAGGAAATGAGATAAACCAGAACAAAATAAATAAAACACAGGACTTAAAGTTGCAGTGCAGTGTAAGATATTAGTCAAAAGTTTCAAATTGATTTTCAAACTTTTTTTTTTCTCAATTTCTATTGCTATGGCCTGAGAAAATACTCACATTGATCATAAGCAAAACAGTCTCATCTCAGTGGACAATAGAGAGATATTACCTATCTATTAGCTATCTACTATCTGTCAACACTGTTACGTAACTACGGGCAGATCAAATCTAAGCCGTGGAGGATGATCACTCTCACTCTGACACCACTACTGTCAATATATTGACCTCAGCTACATTAATTTGCGAACGTAACAGAAATACAATACAAGCTGTTGATGAAGTGTATCAATAAGGAGGGAAGAGCTCTTGTCTAATGCAACACACGATGCCAAGTCTCGCTCTCCCACCAGCCGCTGTAGGAAAGGCATGTGGCTAGGCTGGCCTGCAGAGTGAATCCACAATTGACTCGTCACTCCTCTTGCACGTTTTCCATGTGACGGACCAGATCAGTGCAAAAACACAGTTTACATCTGAGACCAGCCGCTACGAGGAACAGTGTGTGTCCAGCCAAAACACAGCGGTAAAAAATCACCGTTCGCAAACCATCTGAGGAGGCTATGAGGGCAAGATAAAAGGGGTAAAAGAGACCGACTGCAGAGGAGCCAAATATGAGCTCGATAAGACAGGCAGGGCCACCAATACAAAGCCCGAGCAGAATCTGGAGCAATAGCCTTGCTCTAATGAGTGCACCTGTATTTGTGAAAGGTCTATAAAATATTATCAACCACAAACACAGCGTTCCCCCCCAAACACAGGCTGATTCATCATCACCTAACCACTGGAACGATTCTCAGCACACATACGAGGCAGACCCTCTTTGGAATTGGAAAGTTGTTGGGACTCTGCAAGGCTGTGACACTTTTAACCTCTTAAACTCTGATTTTCCCTTAAAGGAAAACTCCAACATTTTGGGCAAAAGATCAATTTTTTCTGGCTTACCCAGGTGGAGACAAGATGTTCTTCACCATTTTCAGCTCTGTACATCCAGAGGGTCACTGGACACATTATGTTTTGTTTAACGGCTGCAGTATTGCATAAAAAACAAAATATCTAGACGTCTTGTGCATCATTTTATTCACATTTATCTGTAATCAACAGGACACATTTGGTATCTTTAGATACCTACCTTGTGCTAGACTTTAAAATAAATTTCTGTGGGATTAAACAAAGACTGTGGCAATGACAAAGCCACCCATGGGAGTGGCGAAGTTGAAGAAGGTAACCTTGCATATAGCATCATCTGATCTCTCCCCTCCACATCCTCCCACCTTCCTACACATCAGTGCACACGCTCCTGCTTTTCAGCGGGCAAAAAAAAAAAAAAATGCCAGTGAGCAGCTACTGTATGAATGTCTTCCTGTCACTTTAACACTGTGTTGAAAAGACAGCACTTGTGTTTTCCGCCAGTCCCCTGCCTGGTGATAATGACCTTGGTGGTAATGAAATCATTTCATCGCCTGTTCCTTTCATTTTGCATCGCATGCCAGTAGATCAGTGCATGACACACTCAGTATGGCTCTCCAGTTCGTACAACATCTTGCTGCTTCAGGCGCGTATCTCACATTTTCACTGTGGATTTCAGTTCTACATTCTGCACATCCCCACTGCAGTGCTGCACTTTAAGGACTGATCAGATGTCTTTTTCTCTCCATCAACAAATTCTCGAGTGTTGGACATTTATCAGTTCTGCACAGCATTCTTAATGCTCCTAAAATTCAGGTAGTTTTACAAAATGCTAATTATCTCCTATTAGCTCCGGTACAGCCCAGGTTCTTTTTGCCTAAATGAAGCCCAGTTTTAAAAAGAACAGCAAATGAATGAATACATATTTAAATGATGCATTAATAATAGTTAATGTCAAGCATTAAGCAGTAGTTCATTTGTACAAAGTAATTCTTTGTGCTTTTTGTCATATATCTCAGGAAATGTAAGTGATTGGCAAAGCAGTTGTTTTCAGTGAATTGAATCTTCAGAATCAGCTCATTAAAAAGATTAATTTAAGAGTTGTTCACTGGATCGTTCAGAAATGAAACGTGGCCGAGCGTTCAGCTCAGCTCGCTAAGTGAACTGCGAAAAGCCGTTCCTGAAGGATAAGCCTGTGAGCTGAGAATTTAGGTGGATAAAGATGTGGTTTGCAAAATGAAAGCTGCTATTACAAAGTGCTATCCTATCACTCACAGCATGCGTACTTTTGCGACAATAAAATATTTGGTAGTACGTCCTACTTCGAGACTTCAGGACATGAGAGGGAGGGAGTGGGAGCAAGGCGGTCTTGAGTGACTCAGTGACTGTCTGTCACTCAGGACTCATGTTCACTGTGGACGTTCAGCGAACAAATCCCTGAACATGCACTGTTCCCTTGCAACAGAAGGATCTGAGACAGTGTCAGGCTCAGCCACCCATTTCTTCATATTGCACTACGCATTGCAGACTATGAAAGCAATTTTGTTTGTGCACTCTATGATAACATTCCAGTGCACACAGTAATGTGAAATGTCAGCCTATGCATGTAATTTAAAACAAGATAATGTCATATATCTCTTGTTGTCCAAGACCAATGTTGTTGAACCGTTTCAGTTAAATATTAGCAACCCGTATCAGCCGTGCATTTTCTGGCTCATTTCTGGCACATGCCTCCTGCCAGCGAATGACGTGATGTCTGTTCAGTGACTGTCTGCCAAAGTGAGACTTGTGGAACTTGTACCATAGTTGATAATCTATCCCTGACTCTCTTAGTTACACAGATATTGTTAATGTGGAGCAGCTGTTTTGAATTATTCTTGTTGATTTTTGGGGGGCTGGTAGAAAAGAGAAGACGTGTCATGAGAGCTGATTCTGTTCAGTTCGTTCACCGAGAAGAGAAAGAGATACAAAAAGGCATGCAGCGAGTACTTTGGATGATTAAATGAAAAATGTTTTGATTTCAGAAATAAGAGCTGACATTTTATTCAATTTGTCAGGTTCAATCATTTAAAGCACGGCTGACCCTCTGCTCTGTCGCTTACCTCTGCACACAGGCTCACTCTCGTTCCAGTGTGGATCGCTGGGGTCGACACACTCAATAGTCCCTGAACCTTGCTCCATGACGAATCCTGGAGAGCAGGTGAAGGTAACGACAGTGCCCAGCTGATAGGTGATGTCACTGCTGCTGAAGTTTCCATGGGGCATGTAGGGCTCCCAGCAATGCTCACCATCAAAAGCTACACAACACACACACACACACACACACACACACAGAGAGAGAGAGAGAGAGAGAGAGAGTAGTAGTAGTAGTAGTAGTAGTAGTAGTAAGTAACACTGTTTGTGTTTATCTGTGCGTGTCTGTGTATAAGCTATTACACACGTTGCCTTCTAAACTTTTCGGGCATAAGCTTTCTACAATTTCTGTGTACAAACTCTGACCAAAAAGGCTTTTGGAAAGTGCTCTGTTCTATAAAAAAGACATATATGTGACAAAATGTCCAACAACAAAAATCTAGATTGGAAAAGCTAGACTTTTGCACTTCATTTTGACAAAATAGCAGTTTTTCCTACAATATTTTTTTCCCTAAGATTTGGGTAAATTTATGAAATTTCCACAGCAGAGTAGATTAAATTATTATTATTATTTTTTAATTTTTTTTTTTTTATTGTTTTTTATTTTATTTATTTTTTCTTCTGTTTTATTAGTTATACTCATCCAAATTTTGCTGAGAAGTGAGTTGCCTTTGGAGATGATGCAGCTGCACCAGTTTACTGCGTGGGAGCGATGTAGCTTTTAACTGTGTAGCCTCTGTAACCAAACCTCAAGCCCTCTCTGGCTAGAAAAAGTCTGAGTGGTACAGAGAGACTAAAAGCTGATGGAGTGAACACCACAAGGCTCAAAACAAATCCCACAGAAGCGTCTTCTCCCCTCATTATGCTGCTTTTAAAACTCGACAAGAAACTAATGAGAGGAGGGCTTAAATTTCTCAAGGGCTGTCACTTATTAACTAAACTGTTCATATTTTTTATTATCATTTTCATATCAATCCATCGTGACATTTACTCTTAGTTTTTGGAGACTAAACTTTCAGTGTAATTTCAATTTATGTTAACCTTTGCCATAACCTTTTCTAAGTTCTCAGGGTCAATTTAGATCAATTTAGTCCTTTTTTCTCGGAATATAATTAAACTGAAGAAAATGACAAAAGAAATCATTCCCACATTTGGTTAACCATCTTGTGATCATCTTGATACAGTGTTTAAAGACAGAATGAGTGGGATTTTTCCTAAACAAACAAACAAACAAAAAAACAATGTATATAATTGTCCCTCTCAATCCTCACTTCTGAGCCACTAGTAGTGTATGTTGGTGTGTGTGTCTTGTTTTGCTGTGTTTGGGACTCGTCTGGGCGTCAGTCTTTGGGCAGCGGGTGTGTAGCTCCCAGCCAATCACAGTGCAGTGTGGTGCCAGATTGATAACACCATATCCAATGGGAAACACGAACACTGTGTAGGCGGACCAGGGAAAAGGAAAATCTGGCGAGATGAAGCACCAATCAGATAAAACTTGTTCCAAACCAGAGTGAATCAGGGGTTGGCGAGCGCTGACGCAGAATATGAGGATGAAGAGTGATGCGGTATTGGCCTGTTTTCTGTGAGACAGGTAGGCGCTGGTGGGCCAAAGGACCTAGGATGGCGATGGAGTGAAATGTTAAACATTCCATCGCCGTCCTAGGAAATGATAGATCCTGGAAAAATTGATTGTGACTGAGGTGCAGTTCTGTTGCTGCCTTAGTATTTTGTTGAACTTGGGAAAAACTGGCTCATGGTAGAAAAAGAGAAACAAGAGTGTGGAGTGTCGGTGCTGCTCACCCTCATAGCGCAGTGCCAGAAGCAGAGGGATGGAGGAGGAGTCAGCTGTGAGCTCCAGATACAGCGTGGAGCTCTCACTCAGCAGCCCACGTTCAGGAACATCATCCAGATCTGAGTCAAAGAGCGGCGGAGACAGGGAACTGTTCCCACTGCGCACAATTAACCTAGGAGGAACAAACCACAAAGAGGCCCAGCGGGATTGGTAAACTTGACAGATGAGTAAGATGCACAATCAAGAGCGCGTTAGGCCGGAAACCCCAGCTGTAAGCGATGTCTGAATCGGCCCTCAGCACAGTGTGTGGGTAGCTGCTGATGGCATCAGCAGTGGAGTTTGGAGTAGGATACAGTCCTCAACATTTTGCCACACATTTGCATCACATTTTTGATGTTACGGCTATAATTTTCAGATCTACTCTGTGGTGCTTAGATCAAAAAAAGGTTAACTTATTTTTAATGGAAATACAGACAGAGCTGCAATACGTTTTTTTGTGCCAGACCTCCAGTCCGTTCAGCCAAATGACTTGGCTGATCAAACAGAAGTTCAATCAACTGTTTACTTCCACGTTCCAAAATAAGATGGATAGGCAGGCAATTAAATTTACAGGTGAATACTATATTATTAGATACAAAGCTAACAAAAGACTGTAATAACAAAGCCAGTTATTACAGTCATTACATTTTACATCAGCTTACAATAAAATAATGCCTTTGTCAGATTCAGACAGATTGGAAATTAAGTGAGTGTAGGCAGAAGAAAGGCTCTACACTGGTCTAATCTGCCCTATGACTGCCTCCAAATGATGCACAAAAATGGAAAAGGCTTACAGGTGCATCTCAAAACAACACACAAACATTGACTCACCATAACAAAAAAGGCTCTTATCATTTTTAAGGTTGATATATGCATTTCACACATCTCAAGTGCTGAAATCAATTGATGCAGACTCTTAATAATCTGTGCTCCATCTGGTCTTAGAAACTAGGTTCTTACTTGTCGTCGTCCTCATCCAGTGCAATCCTCTCAAAATGTAGGTGGAGTTTGTGTCCCTCCTTGGCTTCTATTAACCAGTGGCAGCTCAGGTTGTTTCCATTGCTGTGGTTGCTGACAGATGGAGGGGGTGGTGATAATATCCGGCCCACTGTTGCATTACGGATCCACCCACCACACGACACAGCTGAGGAAAAATAACATCCCAGATATTATTTCCAAAAATCTAACACCACAACAATCAGAATGACACTAAACATTTACCAGTGATTTACATCTAATTTAATTTATTTTGGTGTTTTATTTATTGATCTGGAATGGAATTCTGGTGTATATTGATTTTTTTTTTTTTTTAATTAAGATAGGTTTAGATATGATAGCTTGCAAGGCTTAAGGTGCCAGTAGATTTTGCTGAATGATGAATGTGAGACAGTAGATTGATCTGCTTGTGTTCAGCAAAGAGCAATATACTGTATTTTGAAAGAAAGGAAGACAGAAAAAGGATTATGTACACTCAACTGACCGACACACTGTGGCTCAGGAGTGCTCCAGTGCGGCTGTGTCGTGTTGACACAGGTGGCCAGCTCATGGCCCCGAACCTGGAAACCCGGATCGCAGTGAAAGTGGACCTGTCCTCCGGGATGGATGTCTGTCACTGTCACTCCACCCCCCTCAGGAGACAGAGGGAACGGGCAGGACAGCAGAAAGGCTGTTTTTGAGAGATAGATAAGGACAGTAAAAATCATGATGTAATTCAAGTAGAATGAATGAATGATCAATAACTGGACTTGAAACACATGAAATATAATCTGTTCTGCACCATCAAGCCGAGGCCTAAAAAGGAGTGTTGTAATCTGTCTCTAAAGGCCGTGACACACCAGCTGTCAGCCAATGTTTGGCTGTCGGTGAGTATATGTGGCCCAAGTATTTGCAGTGTGTCCGGCACCGTTGGCACCGAACTGGACCCTTGTCTGCAGCTTTTTGGCCAATCGAGCATGTCGAATTGGTCAGTGAGAGAGATCACTCTGATTGGCTCTTCGGCTTAGTGAATCAGTGCATGAGGAGAGAATTATTTGCCTCTTCTTTTCTTCTTCCACAAACAAAAAAAAACAAAAAAAAACAAATAGCTGACAGCACCGGTAACATTTACAACTTCTTGTCAGACATATTCTCGATTTGGAGTGGCTATATATTACGAAACTGTCTGCGGTAGGCTGCTTTGTTTATGTTTTGTATATCTGCATTCCTTGATCTTCCAGTTTCCCTTTTTGAATGACAAATACAGACAACTGCCACCTGCTGGTATGAAGAGTCATTTCCTCTCACCCAGGCGAAGAACATACATGTTAGTTAGCCACTGGCTGTAGTCTTTGCGATGTGTTCAAGTTCAACGTTTTAGTCCCAACGCAGGAGACATGAGGCGACACAACCTTTGTCTTGTTCTTCGATGTCAGTTTTGGTGTGTTTGGACCTTAATTTGTTGGCATTTTGAGACTTCCAAATACAATCGTCTATAGGAGAAATGAATGGTTTTCCAATTCTTTGACTTAAATCAGTGACAGAAATTATTATGTGAAAACCCCATACATTTTCCCCACAAAGGAAATGGGTTTAATCCGGAATGGCATATTTGGGCCCCTTTATCAAAAGACAAGGCTTTAGTTATGTGTGAATTTTCTAGATTTCCTCTAAAAGATGGTCCTTTTCTCTTTACATTACCCTGAAGTATCCAAGCAAATGAGCGTTATTTACCTTGATAGTGAAGGCTGAACACGCCGTGATTGGTCTGTCGGAGACTGCGATAGTGAATGTGCACCTGATTGGTTGAACTCCGGATCACCTGACCCTCTCTCATCAGGGTCTCATTGGCTAACAGCTCTGGTCCTGAACCTCCATATCCCAGGATTGTCAGAGACTCTTCCTTAGACAGGTTAACCTTCCTCACCTGAAAGGAAAGTTAAACAAGAAAGGAAAAAAAAAAAACATAGAAAATTCATATAGAAAGTCACAATGTCCTGCTGTACAATGTCCACTTTAGCAAAGGTTCTTCCTCTTCATCCATCCTGCAGTGATGACTTCACCATTTATTAGTGGTCATTTTCATGGTGTTATCAATCTAGCTTTAAATATGAATCCTCACACGTCACAGGATGAGAGAATATGTTGTAAGCTATGTTGAAGTAGCCTTTTTGGACTATATTCTCCTTCATCACTTCATCAATGACAACACTGACTTTAACAGACCTTATTTGGTCAGTGTGAATAAATGATGTGACTGATGTGATGTGCTGCTTATTGATTCATATGGAGACAACACGCATTACCTGAATTTCCACACCATAGCCTGTATACACAGTGATGCTGTAGGTGCACTCCAGAGGGGAAAAAGCAGATGATGATGCAGGGTCTGGGGACTCCACAACGTCCTCCATCGCTGACAAAGTGGCATTGCACTGAACTGTGAGAAGAGGGAGGAAATGGGAGAAGACAGAATATTCCAGAACATGTCTTTATTCATGGGTGAAGAAATGGGCTTAACTTTAAAATAAATAAATAAATAAAACTTAACATTAATGCTCTTTTTTAGCAACAGCTTGACTCAGTTTCATTCAGTTGCACATTTCTCCTCTTGGTGAATTAGTTGGGTATTAAATGCCCTGCTCAAGGGCTTCTAGGCAGCTGCTGAGTGATGCCCCTTTTCCACTGACAAAGAATCATTTCCATTCTGGTTCTTGCATCAAATTTTGAACCGTTCTTTACATTTCCTGCTAATATAGATTGGTTCCCAAACAGAAAAGTTGGTTCTCAGCTGGAACCAGAAAGTAGTGGTTCTCGAGTGGGAACCAAGTGGACATTATTATTCTACTAGGAAAGATGATTAACTTTGGGGTCTGGTTAAAAATAGTGGCTAAAAATGTTTCCCTAAAAAACAGTTAAGAGTTTATAATTCTCAATCTGAATCCTATAAGACTCAGATTATGTGGCCTAATTACTCCAAAAGGTACGATGGGTTGGGCTCCGGGCTGTAGTAGACAGCAGTTCCACTGCACTGCCAGTATTTACTTCAGTGCACGCCCACCATCGACCATGCAATGGTTCCACTCCAAAAACTGGTCGAAACGCAGGCCAGGGCCTTAATTTGCACCTTGAACTGAACCAATTCAAGAAACAGAATTTCCTTGGTGGGAAAGGCATATGAGGGATGAACATTGCTTTCAGCCCGCCAAGGATTTGGAACCTGTAAACTACTCGGTAAAAATTTGCTGCTGCCACCACAATCTAAACTGACTAACTAACTAAATCTAAACTAACTAACTAACTAACAATGATTCTGTTTTTGTTGTTGTGGTTGGCAATGGTGAACCAAATGTGCAGTTATATTCTCTGCACTTGACTAGATAGATAGATAGATAGATAGATAGAGGAATGGCAAACAAATTTTCCCAGTGCTCTTTCAGTTTGTCACATACCAAATATTCAGCACACAGAAACTATTGTAACAGCAGTGAGCTCATTGATTGAAAACTTTTCAAACAGGGTTTGTAGGGGCCACAGTTACGTACCGAGTGGCAGCTTCCTTTCAAACTGAAATGAGCAGAAGCCCATCAGACATCACAGAAGTAAAAGGTATGATTTAAAGGTTCACAGCAGCTGCACAGAGCTTTCAAAGGAAAGAGCTTCAAGTCGATAATTCAAATTACAAATACATGCTTGCTGTACCAGTGCTCTACAACTGAACATCTTTCCCACCGTGAAATAACCAACCATGTTCTTTTGTTTTGTTTTGTTGTTTCTTAATAAGTTAGAGTGATAATTTCATTTCAGCATGCCCTTCTACCAGCCCCTGTGTGTAATTTCATGGGTAAGGGCGGTCTCCCAATGTCAGCCAGCTTGGTGTCCTTTGGCTCTCACATCCTCGCTGCCGGCTATGCTTTCAAACGTTTTTTCCAATAAAGACGTATTTTTTTTTCTTTGTACTGAGTAATTCTTGACCAAGCCAAGAAAAAGATGGTGGCAGCTTTATCCCCTTTTTACACTGCTGCTCCAGTAGCCTGACACATCATTACAAGAGGCCTGTCATTTTCAGAATAAGCACATTTCCTTATAATGCATGAGTGCTAAATTACTAATATTGTGTCTTGTCTGCAGCCACAACTTACCAGGGTGCAGAATAAACAGAATTTGTGGAAATCCAGAAATCTATCATTTTTCGTTCCGGTTGCTGTGTATATTCCAATTTGATAAAAAAAAAAATTGTGGGGCTTCTCCCCTGATTATAATGATCCCCAAGGAAACTGTTGTATTGTTTTGTATTGGATTTCTGAATAAAATGACTGATGTGCCAGCCTAAAATCACATTATTGACCTACCCTGACATTGGTAATAGTATCATGAGAGGCTTCACACTCCAGCTGGCTAAAAATACAACAGTGACTGGCCAAAGCTACTGCAAACTGCACTTTATTCCACCTACAAATTGTTATTCCAGTTCTGAAATAGTTCACCCACTGTCACAGTTATTATTTTCTTTTGCAGACATCTTTGACAAGCATTTAAAACTTTGAAGTGACAAAAAAATAAAAAATAAAAAAAATATTGAAACATTGCACAAACATAAATAAATAAATAAATAAATAAATAAAATAAGAAAAACAGAAAAATAAAGAAAATAAGAGAAATAAAAATAATTACATAGTATATTCAAAATTAGGAAGAAAAAACAGATAAAGAATAAAAGAAGATAGAAAATAGACAGATAGAATAGATAGAAATAGAAGTCAGAAATTTGAATTCCCAAAAATTCCCCTCAAAATATGAAACTTAGAAAGAAATTTAACTAATTTGGCTCAGTGGGTGCCTACCCACAGTGCCCTGGGGTTACTATTCACACAATCAAAGTCACACAAACCTGTTGATTGAATTTCATGTTAAAAAAAAAAAAAAAAAAAAGTTTAAAAAGTCCTGAATATTCGATCCTCCTCACTTCTGAAATAATGTTATTCCCCGTTTCACTGACAGCTGATTTAATGACTGAATGCTGATTCAGCTGATGTAGTTAACTGGACTAAACGCATTAGTGGGAAAGCTGCGTACCTGAGCCCCGTCAGACCACGTCTGGTGGCAAACGGCTGGCAGAGTTGTGATATGACCTTATGAAGTCTAGATAAGCAGGTCATGTATTGACAGCATTTTAAAATGTCCTTTAAAACTGTGATTTGTGGTTGCTACTGATTGCTTGTCCCACCAAAGCAAAGGTGAGATGTATGTCTAAAGCACCAACACTGTGTGTGCTGGTCTGTTGTATTGCCACAGGGTTCAGTTCACATCGTCCTGTCCCAGTGGGGGTGAGTGCTGTTCACAACATGCATAAGCTGCATTTCAGACTTTGTGCTCCTTTCAGGATCTGTATCGGCACTGTCTGATGTAGCTCCTTGCTACTTTTGAAAGTTCAGACTTTGTCCCATAACTTTGTCATGCCTGCCCGTTGGGGAATGGTAGACTAGAGATAGCAATAAAAACATAATAAAAAAAAAACAATAAAACCCCAGTAAAAAGAATAAAATAAACATATGAAAGCAAAGCAAAACAAATAAATTCCCACAACATGCACAAATCTACACCAGCATCAGTCGATAAAAGCAGATATTCAATTTATCAATCAGTCAATCAGTCCCACCAGAGCAATATGTTTTTTAATGCTGCTACTTTGTATTCAGGCCGCAGTCCTGGTCCACATCAATCTCTTAAAATGTAATCTTCTGTTTCCTACACCTATCTTAGAGCTATCTTCCACTTCCTCGTCCGCCCTCTTTCTCCTTGCTCTTTCCCATGCATCAATACCAGCCTCCATCTGACTTTGTTACGTACTTCAAAAACAACCTTGCCGAAATCCTCATCAAACCCTGACCTCGACCTCACTAATTATTCTTTCGGGCTTGACCTTTTTCCCCTCCACATCTGATGCCACTCGGCCGAGTTACCACCTGCCCGCTCCGCTGCCTCATCTTCATCTCGCAACATCGTCACCACCACGTCGTTTTTCTCCCCTCCCTGAATGAACAGCAGCTTCTCTGAGAGCAGCAAAGGCCGCTGAGGCCGGGCCTCTGCTCTCATAATGCACCACTGAAGTGCATTTTTCGCACCATGAACAGAATGCCATGCGGTCCTCCAACAAATCTATTATTTGGTATCTGGTCGTGTTGACATTGATGACTAACTGATACTTTGTCGGATTAATGCTGCTGCTCTTATGATGCTCTGCCACTGATAGTGGGTGCTGCTTGAACTAATTCTTATTTTCATTAATCACTGAATAGACACCAGCTGTTTTCATAGTCCATGATACTGTTTTTTCTAATAATTTAATGACAAAGGGAATTCTGAAATTTTAGTGAAAACAATCTATCTATCTATCTATCTGTCTGTCTGTCTGTCTGTCTGTCTGTCTGTCTGTCTGTCTGTCTGTCATGTACAAGATATGAGGAATATCTCCTTATTTCATAGAAAGATAGATAAATAGACCCTAATCCTAGATGTAGATATAGATATAGATAAAGCTATACACATATTCATGCACACATGCACCCTGGGAGCCTATATGATTGCATTTTCAGCGAGAAAACACAACTGCTTAGCCAACACAATCAATAATTAGGCTACTTGGTGCTTGCTTCTCCTGGGCTCCAGTGTGTTTGTGCCCACAGGGCTGTAGGTTTTTAATCTGTACTCGACAGTTTGCTGCTGCTCGACCAAAACACTTATGTTTTCAGCTGCTCGGCTGGTAACATCAACCTTGTTGCAGTTGACGGTCTAATATCAAGTTGCTGTGGAAGTTATTGCTTCAATCAGCTTCCACTTTGTGTATCTATCAACTTCTCTCAGACAACTCCGCTCTGTTTTTGTCCTGCTCCTAGTCCTTGTGCAAGAGCTTTGCCGCTGTCACTCTGCAGTGACTGAGCATGGGCCACAGGGGATCTTAGGAAACAGAGTCTAGGCGATGGGTAGAAAGTTACATAGGATCACATTTTACCAGTGCAGCAGGCTGTAGATATCTCAGCAGCCCAGCCACTGTGTTTTTCTCGTTTTATGGTTATAAGAGAAGAGAGGTGGTTTCGCTGAACACATCAGAGGAGCCCTGTTGTACTTTAGCAGCTACACCACTAGGTGCTGGTCTTTCAGCTGATAGCAGAGGCTAGAAAACGAGTAAAAACATGTTTGAAAGGCTGTTTGGTGTTTCATTGCTATATGAATGGCAGCAGGAATGCTCTGGTGAATATAAAGTGAGTAAAGTCAGGTATTTCTTCCTATGGTGCAATAATATAGCCTAAGGCAAGGCGGTATTAACGTTTTCATTTCAATTGCTTTTTAATAAATATTTTAAGAGGCAGACTTTAAAGTAAGAATCTGCAACATTATGTATAAATAAGTGTCCTTTTTGCTGTTCTCTGCAGCCAATTGAAATAGCACAATCCCGCTCAGTGATTCAGGAGTTTTGGTGAGAAATCAATCTCACATATGAGTCGTCAACATGCCGCACTACACCCTCTTCAGTGTAAACATCCCCCCTCTTCTATCATACATTATTTTCAGAAATTATTGACTCTTATGTAGCATGCGGCACTAATTGAAGTATTGTTAGCATTAACAATACTTCAATTATGTATTAAAAAGAAAGAAAAAACAACTGTATATCATTGGTTGTAAATGTTTACTTGATCTTTATTGCTTTAAGAGATTAACATTTGTTGTAAAAGGAGACCTACACTTCTTTCTGTCAACATGGGACCCAGAGATATCCCATCTGAGAAAAGGCCAACACAGCACACTGCTGTGTAGTCTGTCTATCCCAGAGCCAATGTGAATGATCCACTGCATACTGAGGTGAGATGTATAGTTCTTTAATATAATGGGTAAATAACATGTGTATTGTCATTGCCCTCCTTGCTCAACTAAAGGTGACATGTAATGTCTCTCACTCTGAATTCTTACTCCTGCTTCAGCGGTTTGTTTCTTTTTTTTTTTATTGTCTTGTCTCTGAAATAACACAATAATGATTCAACCTATGGCCAGTTCATCAACGTATTGACTGACAAGTGATTTTGAGATCTGAGGGCAGTGAAAAAACTCTACAGTGATCTCAACAAAGATGTTAACAGAAAAAAAAAATTATATTTTGTGTATTTGCCTTTTGAATTTGTGCACTGCCCTGGTTTTAAGTCACATTTCATACGCATAATCTTTAACCTGTTGGGTTTTAATTTTAATTTTTGTTTTAAATGTAGAGCACTTTGAAACACTCACATTTCAGTGATTTATATTGATTGTATTAAAACATCAGGGACCTCTTGCAGATATTGAGCTTCAGCTCCTTTTTTCATAATAAAGATTGTTACAAAGCTTAAAAAATCCCTCTCAAACTCACAGGCTATTCTTTATGCACATCTTTTCCTTTGCGATTGGTATTGATTTAATGAGGGAAATCAGTGAGGGATTTTACCAGGATCCACCTAGAAAGTGTCCCTTTGTTTTAGCTAGCTGAAATATACAAACCAGCCTCTCTTCAGTTTGTACCCCCACTCTTTCATGCTCTCCAAGACTTGACTTATCTTCATCTTTTGCCTGCCACCCTCATCCTATAATCAGATACACATAGAACACGTTACATGGGAGACAAGCCAGGGGCATACACAAACACACACAAACATCATTCTAGTATCAATCAAATTATTTACCAGCACTTGTCATACCTACTTTTAATTTAGCTGAACTAAAGACACTACAGCATTAGCAGTAAGCTCAAAACCTAAAATCAACATGTGATGCTGACAGTTTTATAGACTGGAACATAATTTGTAGTTTGCTAGAACAATTCTTGGTACAAAAATACAGCATTAGGTTACTATGGGCTGAGCTAACACTGTTGGTCTTTTCATTTCTGAAGAAATACACAAAATCTTATTTATTTATTTTTAGAATATTCCTCAAGTTTCGGCATTCAGCTTTTAAAAAGGATGCTTTACATTACCTTGTTTGTAAAGATTTCCTCTTCAAAGCCAGGTGGAGAGGAGAAACAGATGACATTGCGACGAGAACCAGTGTGACTCAATAGAAACGTATTAGTTCTGTGAAAACATACCACTTGCCACAGCTGCTACCACCGCAGTCTGGAAAACTCAAACAGGTCTGCAAAACTCTGAGCCGCAAAATGCTGGAATCTGAATGATTTGCTGAAAGCGTTCTCCACATCTTTTTTTTTTTTTTTTTAATCTGAAGCACATTAATTGGATAAACAAGTACAGCTAAGCCAGGCTTCACTAAATTCACAGCAACATGCAAGTACCTGGCACATGCATTGTGGTTATGGTTGTTGTGGTGATCAGAGTCGTAGTCGTCTCCTCCTCTGGTGGTGAGGACATTGCATTTCTTGATCCCGGCTGGCTGGCTGCAGAAGATGAGGTTAAAGCTGTGGTAAGCACCCCTGGTGATATGACTGTAGCTGCAGACTCAGTCTGCCCAAGCCCTGGCACAGCCTGCGTCGGGTTGGTGGTTGTATCTGCAGGGTCCAGAGGTTCAAAGAATGTAGCTGTCAATTCAAATGAAGAGCTATCTGCATAGAGCTGTGGCCACGTTACCCTAGCTGTGACTAAAGACCTGTGTTACTGTACCTGTGCCTACAGAAGCCTGTCCCAGGTATTCCTTACTCTGAAGGGCAGCATGGATCAGGTCACCCAGTGGATAAGAGTCTGGGGTTGAAGTGGGTGGAGTATCAGGCTCCGGGGTCACAAAGCTCATTCCTGAAATAAACATGACTAATTATTGGTTACTGGAAAAAAGAATGAGAGCATAACTTTTAATGATGCTCATGATTAGCAGGACATAACAAGCAAACTACATAGCAAATTATTATTTTCTCAACACTAGTCTGTCATCTAAAAGCCATCACCACCTCTATTCTATCATTGTCAATAACCATGCATGCATTAGAGCATGCACACAGGCAAACACACACGCACGCACGCACGCACGCACGCACGCACGCACACACGCACACACACACACACACACACACACACACACACACACACACACACACAGACTCCCACATCAGTTGTTACCTGACGCTAGGTGGATCATGGTAACAGACAGCATCACAGCAAGACTTGAGTACCCCATGGCTTTGGATGAGACTGAATGACCTGAGAGGTTTGAAGTGTATAGAACAGAATGAATAAGCAAAATGTTCAATGATCGTCCAAACAAAAAGATGATGTCATTAATATAATCTCATAATTTAGTAACACGCAAGGTTGCAACAACAGGCGCAGGAATATTCGTTGTTGAGCTGCAGTATGTCAGTTTTTCAGATTTGATCCTTGGGGTAAAAAAAAAAAAAAAAAAAACAGAACCATTTCAGGCACAATGTTTCGTAATTCAGGCACTGATCATGTGTTTACATCACATCACACAGGCCACAATGACTCGGATTAGTGGATTATATTGCGATGTGATACTGCAAAAGCTCTGCTCTCGCAATCTAGGAGGACATCCACTCAATTTATGCAATTCTGACCCATAATTGCCAATTTAATAAAAGTTGTTTTCACAGGCCTGGGCGAGTGAAAGAGGTAAACACTGCACCAGTAAGACGGTTAAAAATTTCATTCATTCCCCCTGCGTTTTACCCCCCAAATCTGCAACAACATGACTGAAAATGCGCTATTCCAAAAATCACCAAGCAAGCCCCCTTCTCAGCACGTACACTACAAGCCTAATTATAACACTAACGTGTTCATGATAATGCGTTAATAAGCACGTCCGTCGTTATTCGAGGCGTTTCCTCGGTGAAAATGCCAGCGTGGTGTGTGACAAAATGATGGGGCTACAGGAGGCAGCATCACTCGCATCTCTCCCGGCCCTCTTTGTGCGGAGGAAGATTTTTAGCATCAGTCATCAGCAGTGTGGGAGCGACAATCATCTGAGCAGCGTTGAAAAGGTAGCCGCCGCTTACCTTTGTCCACCAAGTTGCCTCTTGTGGTCTTTGTCTTTGACCGTATCCTGTTGCTTTAGGCCTCGACAAGGTAGAAGGGTTGTTGTTGGTGAGGTGCCCCTGGCTGGTTACCGTGTGGTTGACGCATTCGGCTATGGTGTGAGGGCATTTGTGCTGAAGCTTCAGGTGCGCCCTAGTGGCTGCAAGCGCTCATTGCACCGGCGAGTCAGTTTCTCAGCCTTGCCTTGTGCGCTACCGTCGGAGGAGCTGTCCACCAGCGCGGTGCTGAACGCAGTCCAGTGGAAGTCTGTCCCACACAGCGCTGTCTTATTCTCAAGGTAATCAGCCTGAGACGTGGCGTGCTGTTAATTGCACCGTGTGCCTGCTCGTGAAAATGGCCCGCATGTGCCATATGACGCGCATGCCGAACGCGTTTTCGTGCAATGTTTTCCTATAAGGGGCGGAGGTTTGCGATGCTTTGCGCTGACATGCTGAATTCCAGCCGTTAAATGTAAACCACAGGCCAGAGGAACTGCAGAGGCCGGCGCAGAGGAAAAAAGAAAGACAGAAAGAAAGAAAGAAGCCACACGATGGGTTGTTTATACATTGCCGTGGTGGTGTGTGACCGTGCGGTATGTGTTTCCACTGGGCACTATCATCACTTTGCATGTAACTGCTGCAACCACGAAACTAATCCGTGGCAACAAGCCTATTAGAAAAGAGCCCTCCCACCACAAAAAGTGTGTGTATAATGTGCACACATGCACATACGTTCGTAAACGCACATCACAGACAGTGTTTTGCTTCTGGGTGAAGGAACAGTGAAACCTCAAACCTCTGTCTGTCTGTCTGTTCCTCTGTGTTTCTCTCTGACAGTTCATTGTAACACTATTATTATCTAAAACAGGGGTTTCAGGCAGGAGTTTAAAACTTTTTCATGTTCTGGACCCCCAAATTGACTTTCATTAAGCCGTGAGAGATTTTTTTCTCCAAGAATGGCGACCACGTTTGAATGGTCATTTTGTCTTATTGGTTAAGGATAGGGTTAATATTAGGGTTAGGCATAAGTTGGTTATGGCTAAGAGTAGGGAAAGGTTGTAGAGAATGAATGGGTTAAGTAAATTAGGTAGGGTAAAGAATGCCGCAAGCCGTGGACCCCTTGAAGTGACTTTGATCTATGGACCCTGATGAAGATATTTTGGTATGTGTTGAAAATTAAATTGTTTACAGGCCCTGCTTCAACAATGACAAATAGAGTCATAGTGGAGGGATTAAAACATAATGTCAAAATAATCATACACAATTTTGCATTGTAGCAACTGCTAGTGAATTAAAATATAGTGAAATTTTCATAGTTAGCTGAGGACAGTGTGGAGTCCCCCTGCCCCCCACTCTGCACCCCCTAAAAGAATGTCTTTTGGGGATGAATGTATGGACAGTGACATTTTTGAAGTACTGAGTCAGCTGTGAGGAACATGGTGGCTCAGCTCTGCTGTCTCACTGCAAAAAAATATCAAGATATGATGCTTGGCCCTTTGAGTGAACTTTTTGCAAGTTCTGCCTTTGTACATTGTTTTCCTCTTGGGACTCTACTTTCCTCACACTTTTTTAAAGACATGAAAGTCAGGTGGACTGGACTCTCCAAATTGCTCTTGGCCACTGATGGCCTGGCAGCCGATCCAGGGCGTCTCCCTGTCTCCCACCCACTGCATGCTGGGATAGTCTCCAGCTCCCTGCGACCCTGAGGAGGATTTAAATAAGCAAAATGAATGAATGAATAGACTATTTTAAGCCAGAAAGATTCTGGCTTAAAATGTGCCACGAGATGACCTCCTCTTTAATCTTTTTGGATTGCAAGCCAGGTCATCTGAGAACGTCTCTACTTAGTTACTTTTATCATGTGATCATGTGATTTTAGAATGTCCAAACAATTAACAATATATTATCTTGCTGAATGTGTCATGAAGTTGCAGTGCCACAGTGCCACCTACAGTATTGAAAAATTTAAAAGTTTGTGACACTGACTGTTAAATCACATCACATCACATGACAATTGCTATTCAAATTTTACATGGTCGTGCTGTGGGAATATTATGGGAATATACCAACATAAGGATAGGGGTCCACTTAATGTGAGCCATTATGTTAATATTAAGATAAGTGTCATCTCTGAATCTGATTCCATCTCATTATTCCAGCATGCATTGGTCAATGAACCCCCTCCCCCTGCCTTCATATACTGAGTTGGGTGTGCATCCATTGAGTGGCCTTCTGTGGACTCTACTGCTCCTCTTCCTGTGGCACTGTTATCGAATCGGCTCCGACCTGCCCACCCCAGGCCGGACGCACCCCGGAAAGCTCAAGTCGGGCTTGAGGCGGACCAAGTTGTCCCGTGGTGCTGGAAGTGAATACAGATCCAAACTATCAAGAGCTGACAAGGTTACTCCCTGCATTCCCATGGAAACAGGGGAGGACGAGGAGCAGGAAAGGGGCTACCTTTCTCCAGTGCTGAGTCATGCTTTGTTCCCAGCCCAGGCTTCTGCAGAAGGCAAGAAACTGTATGCAGCACTGAAAGAGTATGCCAAGCGCTACAGTTGGGTGGGCATGGGCCGCATCCATAAGGGGCTTCGGGAGCAGGTATGAGTACAATCCATACAGTACATGGGCTGGTGCTCATTATCATACAGCAAGTCTTTATAATGTGGTCAGTAGTGCATCACACAGAGGCGGTATTTATAATTTTGGTCAAAGACGTCTGGTTGATAACATACGTAATGCCTGTAAAGTAACAGAAGAAGAATTAATCTCACACTACGTAACACACAGGCAGCTCATAAGGCACCTGTCATTGTATATTATGTAGGCGTAATGATACAGGAAGTAAATATACAACACTTTCTTTGGTGGGAATCAAAATCAGTTGCAGTCTTAAAGTATGTTAACACTGACAAACAAATATCAGTCTACAACATTTCACTACAACATTTCCATATATAGAGAGCAGGGGCGGATCTAGACAAATATTCATGGGGTGGCAAGAGGGTGGCATGGAGACTTTAAGGGGTGGCAGAAATATATATGCTGATTTAATACAAAACGATCACATATATCAGTATTTGCTTGGAAAACCCCCAAATGAGGATATTTTAACTCAAAAACATTCTATTATTGTGGTACATGAGTAAAGCATTGAATAGAAAACCAAAAGGTGGCATTAGACATATTTATTTATTCATTTATTTATTTATCAACCCCTTAAATAGTGGGAGTGTCATCTTTTGCTGCATTTACTTGCACTCGGACATTTGAGTCTCCTAACAGCGAGTTTCCGAACAGCCACAATTAAAAAATAAATAAATAAATTGTCTGAAATTGGGGTGGCAACTATGGTGGAAAGGCATTTTTCTAGGGTGGCAGCTGCCACCCCCTGCCACCCCCTAGAACCGCCTATGATAGAGAGAGAAAAAGTGAAAGGCCATAACCAAAACTCAATGTGTCTAACAGAACTTCCTTTTAACTTACCATTTACTAAAAAATAAAAATCATTGTACTTGCTTTGAAATTGACTATTGGGTGACTTTTTGGTTTGTTTGCTTTTTTACTTGTTTGTTTGAAACATTATCAAGGAATTTCATTAAGAACTTGCCACAAATCTCTGATTGTTCTCACTTCAGGTCAGATTGAATAATCTCTCTACAATCCAGAAGCCTCATCTTTTCTTCCTCCCAGATGTCCCAAGTGTTCCTTTCTTCCCACGTGACGCCCATCGCCATGACATCGACGTCTTGGAGGCCAACTACCCTGCAATCCTGGCTGAGTTCCAGGCAGTTTACCAGAGGGGTATTGACCCAAAATTAGGATGGACCTGCCAGGGACCAAAGGTACAGCAAATTATAAATCAGGCCAAAATCCACTGTGAAAGATGCACAATGTATTACCATGCAAGAGACAAACTGTGTTTCAAACTGTGTGATGTGACATGTGATTTATTAATCTTGGCATTATTGATGTTTAGATTTACTCATCAGTTTTAGAAGCTGATCTGAGTTATACGAAACACATCTTAATATCTTTTTCAGGGCCAGGCAGTGTTTCCATTGTACAGCGCAGGCGTCTGTGTGGCAGGGAATTGTCGTTCCTGTCCCTGCACCTACCGCACACTTCTCTCTCTCCGTACTTTTATAAGCAGTAACTCCTTGGGAGCCGCTGGGTTTTGGCTGTTAGGGCCCGGAGCTACACTGGGAGGCTCATACGGACGCACCAATACACGCCTACGTTGTCACCTAGGTGAGTAAATGAGTTAGATTCGGGGAGACAAACATTTTTTCATATGATGGAGTTTTGGGGAATAGCTCAGTAGTTTGAGATTCTGCGTGTTCAGGTTTGAATGAAATTGTAGAACACTGTATGTGGGGTACAGAGCAGTGAAAAGAAATGCTTGTGCACCATCGAACCTCCATTGCACAGGTGTACCAAGCTCTGAATAGTATTCCTTTTTGTCATTTTTTCAAATTTCTGCGCCTATTGATGACCATGAGAAGAAGATACATATTGATTTTGATGACCGCATGACATTTCCTACAGGTCCACCATCAGGACAGACTTGCAGTTTGGGAACATTATAACTCCAGTCGTTTGTATTTGAGTCTCAGCCAGCTGCAGACTGAGAGAAGAGCTCTGACATCCCAAACCTCTGGCACCACCCATCCCTAATCTTAACCATGACCTCAACCTCTTTTCCTGGCAGAACCCTCTGAGGGAAAGCACTTTGGGCAAACTTCACTCTTGTGCACAGTTTTCATTAACTTTTTTATACCTCAGACACACAATGGGCATTTCTGGCACCTCAGAGGCTTGCAGATGGGCTCTGCATGTCAGGAGCTTTTCAGAGTCAGCAGCCCAAGCAGCTCTTTTCAAATTGTCTATGCTGCTTGATGATCTTTATTGATTCTGGTGACACCATAACCTTCTCTCATGTGGCACCATAAGGCCAAACTTTCAATTTGTGAACGTGATTACTCCAATAGTTTTTATCTATTTTTTTTTTTTTTTTTTTTTTCAAATTTGCTGTCCAGGAACAAAACCACACGGTGTCAGTAGCTGTGGTGACATGGACAATATTTCTTCAACCTGACTGAAATCATCCTGATTAGAGATTCCAGCTTAACTGTTTACATGGATGTTAAATCAAGTGTCAGAATCAGAATCAGAATATAAAATCAGGATATAACTTTTTTGACCTGCTCAAAATGGTTCCACCTGCTGGGAAGCATCTAGTCTGCTGGAAATATAAATATAATACAGGCTAGGTCATGTTCTCTGGTGGTCGCTCTCCCATCAGGTCATCCATGAGTCTGTAAAAATGAGACCTGGCTGGATCGGAACCACTTTCGCTGTTTTGACAGTTTGGCCTTCCAACTTTTCCAGTGGTTTTTGATTTGGTTGATGGTTTGGTGGATACCAGCTTCATTCATCTTGTTTCAATAACTGGTGGTTTTGAGCCTTTCAACCATGGAGGCATTCAACAATCCATTGAATATTTAATCTTTACAACAAAAAAATTCTGTCAGCCACAGCCCAGTTGTGTTTTTCAACAGCCACGTTTCTGTCCCTCCTCGAAACCAGATTGAAAATGCCTTTCTTTTCCAGTATCAGGGTTTGGGTCAACCCTGTTTAACTGGGAAGAAAAAACTCAAATTGCGGTGGTCACATGAGACGTTTTTACTCTGATTGGGCTGTTATTCTGATTATTAGTGGCATGTTAGAGTCCATGTACATGCAGCTATTGAGGGTTCAGGTTGTTTTGGAGATATACCCTGTTGTTGTTCATCGACAGCACATGTCTAGTTTACAAGACAACTCATGTGCATAAGAAACGATAACGTGAAACAGCAAAGAACATCAGGTTCAGTGAGAGGTGGTGCACCAATACAAAGACGTGAGGGAACAAGTGGACTCATCTTGCCCAGATGTCCTCGCTCTGGGATTCAATCGAACAGGCTGTTCTACCTCTGTTCTCACCTCTTGTTTTGTGTCTGACTTCACTCAACTAAAAGCCTGAACAAATACTGGGAAAAGAGATTCTGTGGAATCTAAAAAGAGGTTTAATATATTTAGATTTTGTGGAGTAAACAGAAGAGTTGCTGACTCTTAAACCCCTTGCTAAATTATATTTTGTGGTTTGGAGTCAAAAGTTCACCCTCTGTAGCACGTTCTCTAACTGTGATCCCTCTGATGCTAATCCTGTGTTTTGCCTTTACTCGAGTTGAGTTAAGGCTGGAGTGCATGCCCCTCTTATTTGGGTGAAAATATAATAGGTTCTTTGAAATGGCAAAAATAGAAAATCTCTTTTCGTAGGACTGCAGACTCCACCTCATTGTGAGCTGGTGGTGGGGGGCGAACCTCAGTGCTGGTCGGAGGGACACTGCCTCCTGATCGATGACTCGTTCCTTCACACCATCTCTCACAAAGGTCTGTGAATCACATATGAAATACTTTTCCTCTTATTTGTTTAGCCTTTATGTATTATCAGTATTATACCCCTAAATATCCAAAACAGAAATGAAATGTTCTTCTATCTCTCTGTATACAGAAAAGGTTGCAGTGCTTTGAGTCTCTATTTTACTCCTGCAATGCCTTTATCATCCAAGGTAATAGTGTGTATATCCAATATAGTGAACCACGATGCATTGCTCCAACAAGCAAAAAAAAAAAAAAAAAAAAAAAACCCTCAAAATTAATGGTGCATAATTCCATCTAGTCTGTGATCTGAAAGTTGCATGAGCAGGTAAAATCCTCAAGGACGAGGTTCCTTTCTCCAGATTTGATTAAAAACCTGTTTAGTGAAGTGTGATGTATCTTTGGGGAGTGCAGGGTTACCCACATAGGTGAGCAAGGCTTCAGTACGTTAGAAAATGAATTGCAACATGGGAGGGTGCTAGCCCACAATTCCAGATCACAATGTGGCTGTTGCATATTCTCTTACAGTGTTTTTGATGGTTATTTTTAAGGGCCTCCAGAGGATGGGCCGCGAGTCATCTTCAGCGTGGATCTGTGGCATCCCAATGTGGCTGCAGCCGAGAGACAAGCTCTGGACTTCATTTTCAGCCCTGACCTCTGAACTTGCTCCTGCGCTATCAAAATATACGTCATGTGGGGTGCCTTGTGGGTTATAAATCTAAATGTTAACACCATTCCAGTAAATAAATCACTGTGTGAATCGACTCAAAGGCCGGATTATAGTTCTGCGTACACGAAGCTTATGGGGGTTGTGCGAAGCTTACGGGGGTTGTGCGACCGCCGCAGAGACTTGCCGCGCACCTCCGAAAAATTGTAACTACGCAGACCCCATGTAGCCCCAATGCAGGCCCCCCACAGACAACAAGAGCTATGATTGGTCCGACGAACTACATCATTTCCGGCATTTCGCCCCTCCGGCGTCACGTCCTGTTGTTGTGCCGGCAGCGGCGTTTTTAAAAGAACTGCTGTTGTGATCGCATCTCGACTCGTCGGTTGATTTCAAATTGTTTGGAAAGTTTGGATCATGCTGGATCTGGATCTACTGCTGCTCCTTTTAAAAATGGCGCTGCCGGCACAACAATGGGAAGAGCAGCGACCATACGCCACAGGGTCTAAGTAGGTCTGCAGAAAAACAAAAAAACGCGCCCCATAGCGTTGTGGCGGAGAATTGCTTAGCGTTTAGCGCAGAGGTATATTGGGCACACACCATCTGCGTGGCAACTGCGTGCGCGTTGCGTCAAGTGTCTGCAGAACCATAATCCAGCCTTACGAATTATACAAGCCATTAAGACCAGACCTAAGAAGAGCACAATTGGTAAGAACTTTTCTAAATGAAACTCAGCATCGTGACCTGCTATATTACACTCATGAAAGCTCTTCTTTGCATGTGAAGCCTGTTTCTCCTGATTACAGGACTTTTGTGCATGTGCTAAAATGCCTTTTAAGTTGGAGAGGCCTTAACAATCAGCTTGAGATGCTCAATTTTGAAATTTAGGTCGATATTCTGTGGTTTAATGAACATACTGTGAAAATGGGAAAGAGATATAAATGTATAGCTCTGCGTTTTTAGTTTTGTTTTCTGATTTGATGCCAAAGTTGTTTTACCTTTTGGATACTGTGATTCTTGCTCTATCTATCTATCTATCTATCTATCTATCTATCTATCGATCTATCTGTGAAGCATTTTCACTGTGGTTTCAATATAGCATGGATTACAGTATCAGGGTTTGGGTCAACCCTGTTTCACTGGGAAGAAAAAACTCAAATGATATGCAGCAAATAAATCCGTATTGATTCGGTGGCATTGTAAATTCATTGTAAAGCTTATGATACTGTGATAGAATAGGCTCTTACTGTGCTCACAGTTTTCTGACATGTGCATCATCTGTCATGTGTATATGCAGATATATATGTATGTATATGTGTGGCCTCTTTCAGTTACTGCGGGACACATATTTGAGGTCAAGACCCAGGGGAGTCACTGTTTGACTTATCTTGGCGTCTTCTCACACACACACACATGCATGCATGCACACACACTAAAACCCACACACTTCCCTGTACAATCTGTGGTGGAGTTTTGTGCAATGGTCACCGTTCAATTTCTGCAAACTTTTTCCGCTAACTTTTTATATACACACGCTCTAACTTTATTTTGAGCACAAACTCCTGTTCAAATTTAGCTCCAATAGCCCTTTTTGGTTCGTTTTTTTCCCCCCTTCCGTGAGTAGATGAGTTTATGTGGCGATTTTGTCTCATCTGCCATCTGCTCATCTGAGATTCCCATGATGAGGATTACGGAGATTGAACTAATCCCTGTCAGACAAAAAAAAAAAAAAAAAAAAAAAGATTATTCCAGAGATTGTTTATGTATCTTATGTAGGCATATAGTTTCACAATGTATCATTCATTTTACATCAGACGAAGGGTCAGGGAGCGGCGGGGAAGTGAATAATCTAATTATCAAATTATCTGTATTTTGTAGCTAATAAATCAATAAATCCAAAATTTGGGGATTGGAGTGGAAGCCAGTGGAATAAACTGGAACTCTTCAGCAGAATTCTTGGAATGAAAACTGAAATGAAATTAGTTAAAACCTGCCTGCAGTACAAAACAGCAGCCTGTGGAAGATATGAACCTGCATCAGGCTCTCTAAGTATGAAACAGGCACTTTTGCTTCCCTGAACTCATTACTGGAAATATCTCAGCTACACTGTAGCATCTGTTTTGTCATGGTGTTGATTTATAGCCTGCATTAATATAGGCTAATATTGGACATATTTTTCAGATGGCAATAATTAATGTAGAGGTGTTTTTCACTTTCTCAGCAATCTTATTTCCTTACCTGGCTTCTATGAGACGAAGGTTATCTGTGGTTTTCCAGTCCACAACAATATTTCACTGTTAGTTTTATACATCTCAGACAACTAACACATGAAAATACTAGAAAAATTACACTCCCTGAAATATACACACTTGGGAGGTTTTCCAGCTAGCATATAATACACTTTCATTACAGGAATCACCATGCTGTTCAAATAAAGAATTCTGTTTGTGTTTATGAAATTAATGGACAAAATTAGATTTACGATATGGAATTACATGGTATACCTGACATAACCCAATATGGTGTGAACTTTTTCTTTAAACAGCATCACGCCATCATACAGTGTCAAAAACTGAGTCAATGAATTATTGGATTATTATTGGCTATTATTGCATTTTTATTGGAATTATTTATCAGTTCAAGTATTTTCAATGCAAAATTGGTCATTACATATTATCTGAAGATTCAAATTTCCTTAAAAGATTATGACCAGCTCACATTTATTTCAAAGGGAAAAATAACAATTGTTCCTTCGTGCAGCTTATATTATTGACCTTTTGTTACGCAACAATATTAGTCAACCTCAGAGGGATTATTTTCATGAGTGAAAGATGCCAAATGAACAAAGTGGTTGGGAAATAATTCTGCTATTAATATCATACACAATCTGCCATTCAGAGGCAATGTCAGGCATGCCTGGTGGGCTATTGTGTTTGATCAAATACATGGGAAATTTGGTTTAATCTGCTTAGTACATATTTTATCAATTTGAGTGATTCATCTTCCTCTCGATCATCACCGGGTCTCATCAGCCTTTGCTGCTGTGTGCTGGGCTTTTCTCATGGCCCCATCTGCTCATTTTACCACTCTCATCTAATTCATAACACGGAATACAAAAGGAATACATATTGTTTACTTTTTACTCTCATCAGTTATCCTACCATAAGTCACGTGAGGGTTTTTACTAAACCCTGTCTTCGATTCCAAGGTTAATTGTTAAGTCCATTCTGGTAAAATGTGACATGTTTTCCATTTCTAAAGGAGTTATATTAGCCATGAAGAGAATTTCTGCAGAAGCATTAAAATCAGTTCTTGTTAGAGTGCCATTATCATCATTTTAGTTGACATGTTGCTGCACTTTAGAAAAATATTGGTGGCAGATTACTGCTTACATGCCAGCATATTCAAAAGGCAACTGTCAGAGTGGGGATGCTGCTACTTGGTTCAATTTATTCCTAAAATGGACTCCTAAAATTAAAGTTAATCAAGTCAACAGTTTACAAGAATAAATGCTGATGATCATAATCAAACCACATCAAATGATTCATTTGGAAACCAGCAAACATCACTGTGCATTCTTGCATGACAGAGTAGGAAAGACTGGCACTCTGATAAGAAGACTGACTGACAGTATTCACCACTGTCATGCAATCAAGGCAGTTATTTGTAATGTAATGTAATGTAACATTTCATATTGGACCAAGTTCACCAAGCACATGCATGATGAGTTTTATGGAAATGATACCAGTGTTGCCAGAAGTATGAAAGAGGTGTTTAACTTGATCAGGCTGACAAAATCCTTGGCCACAAAAAGTATCCAAAATGCTCACATTTCTTCCTTGACAGTTCTAGAATAGTATTTGGTGGACAAGATCTGCACATAAACATTGCACATTTTTCATTGTCATGAGATAAGAGGAAGGTTGAGGAGCGATGCCCTGCACAGTTCAGACTCTGCAGAGTCCTCAGACCCTGTCAGCCTCATCAAGAGTACCTACATGTTGTACAGGAGACATGAGCCCACTCTTGTGTATAGTCAAAAACTGCTGGATGTTCAGTCTTTATGAGTAGGAGGGACCTCTGTGTATCTTGGCCTGGAAAACTGATGAAGCTCTTATGCAACATACCTCAGCTTTCTGGGCCCATGAGAGGTAGCTGTCCCAAAAGTCAGAATTTACAGATTTGTGAACCACATCTCTTGCTCCATCTCTTTCAGTTGTTGCAAGAGAAACAGAAACCAACTCACTGCAAGGTTTTAGGAATTTGAGATGGCATTTCTACACTGAACGACTCTTCTGAGACTACGTCAGACAACATCCCCCTCTCATCGTGTGAACATGACCGGCCCCTCCCACTTAGCATGTGACTTGTGGAAATGAAGTGGAAATGATACAGGAACTTAATGAAGATTTGCTGAGTTCGAGACAACTCACAACTCAGAAAAAAGAGCCCCAAGTTGTCAAAAATAAACTGAATGGCATCAAACTGAGAAATTACTGGTAGGAAATTTGGGTGCCATTTTAGAGCTCCAATTTATCCAACTTGACATTGTTGACAACATCAAAGAGCTTTCATTGTTAATGGTAATTAACATATTTACAGTATTTGTTGACATTTTAATTAATAATTTGATGTGTACTTCGATGTGTGCAATCTTTGAAATACATATATACAGTATTTTGCTCTGATTATAGCAAAATGTGGCTTTAATAGCTGTTTTGCTGTCTCTCTCTCTCTCTTTTTTTTTTTTTTTTTTACTAGCCCCATTGTGACTAGCTATTAGTAGCACCACACTGCATAGCACAGTGTAGTAACAACGGAGCTAACGTAGGTTTTTAATGTTACTGACTGTCTCTGCCAAACTTCCCTCAGGCATCCATGTTTTCCCTCATGTTAAACTGCAGTGTGAACGCAGCGATGTCGGAAGTCGAAAATCTCTGGGCTGGAGTCCAAACTCTGAGTTGTTTTGAATCCAGCAACTGTCTAACCCTCTGTCATAGAAGCGTTGTGGATGTTTCTGTGCCTGGAGCAAATTTTCCCTTGCAGTCTAACCCAGAGGATGGTGTTTTTCAAGCAGTTCAAGAACAATTGAATTTCCGTCTCACAAATATGAGGGAATGTCTGGGATCCAACCATAACCAGGTAACATCCGCCCTTTCTGAGAAAAAAAAAAAAAGTCCCCCATCTTGACCTCAACCTCCAGTCTTTGGAACAGTCTCTGTGAATCTTGGGTGAAACTGGCTGCTACTGAGAAACACCTACACTGCACTGGCTGTCATGAATGCTCCCCTGCCCATACTTTCATCAGTTTTTTAAACACAGTTCAATCTGTGCCTAATAGTAGGGGATATGGGCGGCGGCAGCCAACCACAGCCGTTCTGTGCTCTGCGTGTTTTGCTTTGGGCATGTGTATGGGAGGTGCAGTAACAAGTGAGACAGGGCCAAGAAGCTCCTACCAGCATGGAGCTGGCATCAGGCATGTGGAGGTCCTTTTCTGGGACTCAGCGTGTCCTCCAGTCATCGGCTGGAAGGACAGATGGTTCCCTGCTAGGGCCAAGGCAGCAGTCAAGGTGGAGGGCTGGTGACACAGTTGGCACAGTTGGCACATTTGGCCATCGCTTTTGGGAGACCAGAGCGACAGAGTGACAGTGTGACAGAGCGACAGAGCGACAGAGCGACAGAGCGACAGAGCGACAGCGATCCAGCGCCACTTTTTCACTGATCTCTGAGGTGTAGCCACTGCCTGCAGGAGCAGAGGAGCTGCTGCATGTATAAGGGCAGCTGACTTTCTCAGAGGTTTTGACTGAAACGAATGCTGATGTCCCTTTGAAAAACTGTCAACCACAAATCCTCTGCTGCATGTCACCCCCTCTCCCTCTCCTGCCTTTCCTGTCTCTCTACTGTCACTATCAGATAAAGCAGAAATACCACACAAGTAGTCTTTAAAAAAAATCTGTGACAATATTGTGACAATATTTTGAGTCTGAACGTTAATACTCAGATTCAATAAGTAGGAAGGATATGCGGTGAGAGTTGTCTGGTTGTGTCAGAAAAATTTATTCCTGCATCAAAACATTGATTCATTCATATGCAAGTATAATTTACACCGCCAGTGCTACTTTAATGATAAGTTATCATTCTGTATGAGTTAATGCTATTGTTTCAAGGTTAACAACAGTCTATTTACAACAGGAATGAGAAATTGTGCTGTGGTGGGCCAAGAGCATGCAGGTTTTCATCGACTGGTGATCACTGGGTGTGTCCATTGGTGTCACTTGGTGACGTCTGGTTGGAGGGAAAACGTGAATTTTCTTGGCGCTCTGTAATGTGATTGTCCATCATCACTGATTTACAAACAGCCCATCCAGGGCTTTCAATTGCACACACACATTTCTCCTTGAATTCAGTCCATTGTTCTCCCAGTATTTACGGAAACAAAAAGAATATAAAAGGGAGGGATATAAGGGAGCTAAAAGTCAAATAGATTTTAGAGATACAAAATGTAGATTGTCTTCTAACAATAAGTGCAGATTTATCTGTGTCTTGAATGAATTGCGGATAACCTTCAATGACCATCCAGTCCTTGACTAATTTGCTGTGATTTCTGAGCCAAAAACATCAACAAAGAATGGAGGCTGTGACAGTCCAGAGCTACAATATTACAATCACATTTAATTAACTTTATCTGCTGCAAGTCTGCCACGAAATGAAAGTACAGCATTTTCTTTTCAGGTGGTAAACTTCATTCCATTGGAGTGGCTCAATGTGACTTTGTGCATGAGAAAAATATCAACTAGATGCATAAAATTATCCATTACAAGTATCATTAGCATAAAATTCCACAAAAATAATTCCTCTCCATTCACAATTATATATCTTGTGTTTGTGATCCTCATTCCCGTGACATCATTTTCACAAACTCTGCAAGAAAAACAGATGAGACAATGATTAGACTAGAATGTTACGAACAACATCATGATGTTTTTTTGTTTGTTTGTATTTTATCTTTGATCACATGTGTGCCACACGTGTCCTGAATTAGGACTGAACACAATCAATGCCATAAGTAAATGAAATAATCAAACAATAGTAATCCACCTAAAGATACACCGGGTGTATCTGGATCATTTTAACAGCATTGTTGCCTTTATTTGACAGTCCACAGTTAAGAAAGACAGGAAAGAATAGGAATTTAGAAAAGGGGACAACATGCAACAAGGTCCCCAACTTGCAACTGACCCCAAGATGTCACGTAGGCCGTGGGGCACCAGGGCCCTGCCGACTTAAAAATAATATGCCATCATATAAAACAAAAGAAAAGAGTAAAAGAAAATGGTCAAAGCTAGGGCTGCTATATGACAGGCCTAAACTTTTATATTCTTGTTGCTCTCTCTCTCTCTCTCTCTGTCTCTGTGTGTGTGTGTGTGTGTGTGTGTGTGTGTCTCACCCTCAAAGTCGACTGTTCCATCTCCATTGTTGTCAGCTTCTCTGACGACTGCATCAATCTCACTTTTGTTGGTTTGTTCGCCCAGTAACTTCATCATGGCATGCCTCAGCTCATCAGATGTGATAGCGCCGTCTCCATCCATGTCAAACTATATCAGACAGAAGGAGAAAAACAGACACCGTGAATGAGTGATTGCTGAATAAATATTGATTCACCATGGCAGCCTCTCTGCTACACCAGACAACTGTTATACAATTGGTAGGCGTTATATCAGGGTTCGCTGAAGATTTTCCCATTATTTTTCCACTGTTGTAAAACTCCTATAACTTGGCTTAGCACAGCCAGAGGGGCTACTGCCTTGTGGGCCTGCTTTCCACAAGGTAGAGGTTCAGAGTTGGTTGCAATGCCTGTTGAGCAAAGAGGATGGGGAAAGCTGGCCTACTACAGGTGTCAGGAGGCAACAGGGGAAGAAGACTGAACTGGTGCTGAAAGGAAGAGCGGTACCAACCAGAGGTATGATTCTGGTACTGAATGTGACAACTGAGGGGTTGCTCAGTACTTGGACTAGCAGTCACTTTTAGTGGTAAAAGAAAGAAGCTCAGGATGGCAACCTCCTTCCTTGTGTGCCCTCAGGAAGGAGCTTCTCCATCCGAAACGACACAATTAAGTTTAATGACAGGACCCTTCATTCACTTCTTTCTTTTACATATAGTCCCCCACACACCCACACCCACCCACCCACCCGCACACACACACACACACACACACACACACACACACACACACACACACACACACACACAGACACACGTTGGTTTCCATCACTTCTAGGGACATTACATTGACTTACATTCATTTCCTGGAGACTTATCCTAACCTTAACCCTAACCACTACCTGCCTAACCCTAACCCTAACCCTAACCTTAACCTAACCCTAAAGTTATCTTAGCTTTAAATCAAGTCTTCACCCTAAAATTAATGGTGAGGCGAGTCCCCACAACGTGACTGTGTAAACAGATTTATGTCCCCACAACATTAGCAATACCAGGTACACACACACACACACACACACACACACACACACACATACACACACACACACACACACACACACACACACACACACACACACACAGTGCAGGCCCTGGTGACAATAGGGTGGCATCTCTGCTTGATCTTCAATGTGCATTGAAAAGCTTTCAATCTAAGTTTGATGTAGTTGGGTTCAGACTTGGCTATTCCAATTGTAAGTCATGTCTGTCTCCCAGAGAAAAGGTAGCTTCAGCAAGAAGTGAGCCACTGTACTAATTCAAGAGGTTCACATCTAGGATCTTATTCAAAAAGAGTGGCTAAGCTCAGCAACAAAGCTTACAACACTGGTTTACTGGTTGATTTTCATTCGGACCCTCATCTGAGCATCATCTGGTGACTGAAAGAAAGACACTGTGGATAGAAGCAACCTAAAAGAGATTGCTGGACTGCTCTCCTAACTCTCAGGGTGAGGAGTTTAGCACACTAGCAGTATCCCTGAGTCAAGACAGATCAGCTGGTTCTAACACCTGGATGGCCCATGGGTGCATCCCTTAAGAGGTATAACAGAAATGGCTGGCTGACTTGACCTGACCAGCTCACCCTAAGTTAGAAAAACTTAGCACCAGGTGCTGCGAGCAACTGGGGGCATGTCTGGCCTCCCAGGTGCTGGAAGCCCAGAAATCCTTTCCTTAGGTGGTGTGTTAACAGTGTTGCCAGGACAGTCCAGACTCCAGAGTCCAGAGTCCAGAGTTGAATCTATGCCAACACCTTACCAAGGAACTTATTTTTTCACCCATCTATATATATTTTTTTAGTTGTTATTGCACTTCCAGGGTTTGTAGAAATCTGAGCTCAATATGAATTTGTGGTGAGGACATTCAATCTGTCCTGTGGTTTTAAGTGACAAAGTGTTTATCATAACAGTAGATATTGTGGCTACTGTAATGCAATAATGAAAGCCATATCTTTGAGTTAGCTGTCTGTCTAACTAAGTGGGGCCTATTGGTGCCACAGGCTGTTATATGAGATCTGTAGAGCATGCACACAACAGCTTCCCCGCTAATCTGTCTAACACAATCACTGGATGGGCATTGTCATCATAGCTCGCACTGGAAATACACACATCCATCGCACACTCAAACATGTTGGTACACCCAAAAAATGTGAATGCAATGCAACGATGTTAATCACAGACAAAACTTTAAATATTAATCAAGATGTTCTTGCCAAAACCTTTTTATTCAGGCATTATGTTGACCCACAGTGAGGCTCTCAATTTTTTGAAGCTACAGCATCACCTGATGGAGCTGGGTTCCAAATGCTCCCAATGCAAAATCAGCACTGTTTCCCATCCATCATACACTACAGCTTGTCACTTCATATGAAAACATGAAAGAAAAACTCACCTCTTTAAAAGCATCTTTAAGTTCCTTCAGTCCAATCATCCCTGCCGTTTCAGCCAGAAGCTTGGGGGTCATTAGTTCCACAAAATCTTCAAAGTCCACCCTCCCTCCCACTGCGGTGAGACAGAGGACACAACATAACATAAAATCATAACAGTTTCCTGCTTTATTTAGAGTCATATTTTAAAATCGGAAGCACATATTCTTGGAAACACATATTCTTGTTAATATATTATGAATTCATTGTCTCTGACCAACCTTAACACCCCTGAGAAATGCAACCGAAAACCTTTTCTGGAAGTTGTGTACCATAAAGTCAAACAAAACAAAACAAAACAAAACAAAACAAAACAAAACAAAACAAAACAAAACAAAACAAAACAAAACAAAACAAAACAAAACAAAACACTGGAATAATGGCAGTGACATTTCCAGTTATCTAGGAATATTCTTGAAAGCACACCAACACCTGCTAATTCATGACTTTGACTAATTTTTAATGATCAAAGCTTAAGTTGTCTGCAAATCTGATAATATTGTAGGCACAGTGGCAAAAATGCTAAAGATGTTTTTGGTCTGTTTGTTTTATGACACTTTACGCAGGTAAATCAGAGCAAATGACAGCACATTGAGCTAAAAGTCTTGAACATGCTTTTGATATATGGTAAGTATGTAAATATTTGGGGTTAACATGTTGTTACTCACTATTCATGTTGATGGTCTGGCCCAGTTGTATCAGCTCCATTTCGGTTGGCATGTAGCCCATGGTCCTCATCAGGTTCCCCAGGTCTTTACAGCTTATCAGACCATCCTTGTCCTTATCAAACTCTTCAAAAGCCTCACGTAACTCTACAAAACAGAGGGGAGAGGGAGACTGACAATTGCATATAACTAAAATCTACAAAATATTAAGCTGAAAATGTCACACTGCACTATCACAAGCATATTTTAATGAAAAGCATGAAAATGTTCATTACCTTCTATTTCATCATGTGTGAGATTTCTTGACTGCAAAACAATATGAAATCAACATGAGATGATAAGTACTTTTATATGTATAATACCTTAGCCCCAGAGTCCACAACCATCAACATATCAGCCGTCATTCACATGGTGGCATCAGTTTCATTGAATGAGGTCTTTTTTTCTCTTCAATAACTTTGAGGTCCGAATTGACTCTATACTTGTAGAGGAACTAATGCATTTGCAGACCATATGGCAGATCTTGTTTTACTATAGCAGACATTAAAAGGCATGCCGTAACATCTCACCACACCAGATTAGTCCATCGCATGTTCTGAACAAGGATATTTATAGCAACAATATGGAATGACATCAGGCTACATGAAAACATCTCTGATAAAAATAATTTTAAACAGATATTAATAACATATATTAATGAAACGTATGCCTATATCACATGCTGAGTAGTGAGACCCATGTGTATAAATAGTAATTGCCAGATATAAACAAAACACAACAAAACTCATTTTAGTGGGCTATGACTTTCATGGTACATGCATGATACTTTGCAAATAACAAACCTTAAATAACAAATGCTCTCAAATCTTAGACTTAGTTTATGTTGTTTGTTTAAAACTGGAAAAAAGAGTAAAAAGAAACTGAGTACACTCTTCAATCTAGAGGACACAATTGTCCTATAGAGTCTTTTATATAAAAATATAGAATTAGCTGTGCAGAATGCCAGTGACCGAAGAGAGAGGACAGGGTGACGAGGATAAGACTGAAGAAAATGATGCAAATTGATGTCTAAGATTTTTTTTTTTTTTTTTATTAAATTCTCCATTGTTTTGACAATTCCCATTTTTTGCCCCCCAAACCGCCGGAATGAGCAAAGCCTTTATATTTAACATGTGGTCTATTTCAGAAAACATTTTGCCAGCTCTTACAATAGATCAACCATATAGTAGTTGAATTTTTCTGGATGAGAAACACCTCATGGATACAGAGAGTGACTCATTCATTCATTCATTCATTCCTCAGCAGGATGCTACCAACAAGAGCTCACTGTCTCAGTTCTCTGCAGGTCCAAGTATTACACATGCACAACGGAAAAATGAAAGAAATTAAACATTTAACAAAATAGGATTGCATAACAGATTTCAGAGCGTATGTCTAAAGCAACTCAGTTATTTTCAGTGTATTTTCATACATTGTTAAAAATTTCCTTGACATGTGCGTTTCAGTTTGACAGACGGCAGTAATTCTAATCCCTGAGCACAAATTAAAGCATGTGTAGCATTGCTTTGCTACACTATATATACACTACACCACATTACACTACACCACACCACACCACCACGCTACACTATATGTACAAAGGTTCTCCATTCAGCATTTGCTGCTCCCCCAACTACACTACAGATATTAATATGATTATTATTTTGCATAGGCTTTGTGTGCCGCTGTAGTATTGTTGTGCTTTTGAATTTACTGCCAGTGATAATCCCATCAACAACATGACAGAGTAAACGCAGCACTCGCATGTGCTTATTGAGCCCTGTTAATGTGGAGGCCAAGTCCTGAGGAAAAATGAAAATGAAAGGAGTAACGTCTTTTTTTATAATCTGAGTTTTTCATATGATCTGCTTGATTTAAGCAGTTTTTTTCTTTCTTTTTTCTTTTTTTGCATTCTCATTTTCCACATCAGTTACTGTTATTACTATCAATATTAGTTTCTGCGCCAGCGTCCGTATATCTCTGTCCATCCTTTGACTATGAGTTGGTGTGTATCTCGGGACACATTTCTGTTTGCACGTTAGCATTATCTGTAAACATGTTATAATATTCTGAATGAGTGTGTGCTATCCTTTAAAACCCTGCTTAAAACCTTCTAATTTTTTTAAATTAATTTTTTAAAATATTACAATAGTTGATCTTATTGAGCCCAGATACATATATACATTCAGTGGCTACAGCATTGGACCAGATTTGCTGTGAACTAATGACATTTCTGCTTATCAAAATACATACATTGGAGTTCAGTACAGGTATTGTTTTTGGATATGTATTTTGTTGCATACACAAAACAGTTTTTATTCTGTGTACAACCTTTTAGCGATTAAGGACAAATAAGAGCAAAGCAGAGTCAAAGTCGATGCCCCCGGCTGGTGTAACAGCTAAAAAGTTTGCTCCTCCATCGCTCTGCCAGAGGGGGACTTCTCCTTTAAGCTGGTTCTCCCTTTGGCTCCACAGCACTTTTATCAACAATCACCAAAATTGTAAAATATAATAATACCTAAAAATATGTTGTTGTTGTTGTGTTTTTCATAACAAGCAACATATGAAGGTAACATCCGCCTTTCAGAGAAGCAAACCAAGGAAATTCAAGAATTACGTTATTTTTTTTCTTAATCATTAGAGAATTTTAATTTCTCCTCCAGTGAAACCACGTGTAAACAGAGAAAACCACTCAGCTAGAAACAGAAACCAGAAGGCACATGTTCACTTACTTGTCTCCTCTTTCCTCCTCTAAGAAAGATGCACGCTTGTCCAGAACTCATGATGAGAGGTTTGGTGGAGATCCCAGGATACTTTTTCCCCTATGTATTTGTGAAGCTGTTGGTCCGGATTTCAACTCTACTTTAATATGGTATGTGTGTTGTTGCTATATCATTGTTTTTCTCTTGTGTTTGTATGTGTGTGTGTGTAAAACCGTGATCGGTGTTTATCTGTGTATTCCAGTGAGGAGGAATGAGGTCTCTTATGGATTATCTCAGAAGCTCTGGTCTGGAAAAGAAAGACAGGCTTAAAGCTGTGGATGTACAGTATTCCAGTGAAACATTCAAATTGCTGTAAAAGCATTCTGGCTGAAATTACACCAATGCAACATCATCAAAATGGTTGTACTATAATAAACAACAAAATTCAATAAAAATGTGATAAAAAAAAAAAATCTGTATTTTCAATTCTTATATCTCACCTCCTCTTTGGATTTTAATCCTTATCAGTGGGGAAAAAGAGGGAATCCATGTAAAATAATTATCTCTCTTTCCTTCTTTTTCTTGTTTGCTGCTTTGCTTCCTGCTGCTGTCCCTGTCAATGTGGTTCAAGTTAAGAGTCACTAGAAAGGTCTTTCTAGCTATTATCCCTGAATGACAGCAACAAGAAAAAAAAAGAGTACTGGCAGGGACACAACAGATGGGAAGCGAGACGATAAGTGAGAGAGAGAGAGAGAGAGAGAGAGAGAGAGAGAGAGAGAGAGAGAGGGAGAGAGGGAGAGAGAGAGAGAGAGAGGGAGAGAGAGGGAGAGAGAGAGAGAGGGAGAGAGAGAGAGAGAGTCTAGTACTATAGCTAGTAGTACTATAGCACTGTACTATGCATGCCATTACATAATGTGGCACTGCAATAATTTCTTTAATTACATGAGACAAAATCAAAGGGAAGGGCACAGCTGTAATGCTACAAGATTTAATCTAATTATTGCTAATAGATGATATAAGTGATCAATTAAAGCATGAATGATAATTATTTGAGATATTATGGAGCATTCTCCAGGCTTGTGGGCCAGCAGGACATTGTGCATCACCAGCTTCTTACATAGCCACCTTTAGCACTGCTCTGGGGCAGTGCTAAAGGTGCTGATCTGAGTTAGTGTGGCCTAATAAGATATTGTGGCCCACGCCATGATCACATGTTAATTTGCATTGCTGCAGCTGGTCACTGCTGCGCTGCATATGAGGCAAGATGCAAATCAACACATATATCCAATTGAGTAATTCAGACACACAGTATTCAGTCAAAGGACCACTCTCCTTGTTACATAAAACACTAATAGCCATAAAAGTCTTCAGCGCAGTTTTCCAATCTTTTTACATAACCGCATTAATCCTCAAGTGTTCATATATGCTGTATACAGACAGACCAAATTCATTTGTGAATTGGTAATGAAATCACAGAGCATATGGACCTGTCCAGGCAAATCTACAAAGCAAATGCTTGTGCATTGTGGTGATTTTTCACTTTGAGGGAGATAAAGACATTATCCCAACTTGTTGTGTACAACAAGAAATGCCAAAGATTATAACCCAGTTAGTATTCATTCAGGCTTTCTTAGACTGAACAGCTGAATGGACTCCTCCAGCAGCTTGATGCCACTGCAGCAGCTGACACTTCAGGGAGATGATGTGGCGACACTGGTTGGGTATACTAATGATTTCTCTTGCAACATTGAGCATTATCAAGCAGTATTGATGCGCTTAGTATTTGTAAACCAAAGAATATGTCAGATATCATATTAACCTGTCAGTTGATGATTATTTATCATTTAATAAATTAAACTTCCCTTTTTTTTGTATTCCTGTGCTAACTTACTGCCAACACCAAATCCGGGGCTATACTTAACATAATGTATACACATGTTTTTTTGTTTGTTTGTTTGTTTGTTTTTGTTTTTTTTTTGTTTTTTTTTTTTTTTTTGCAGTCCAGATGTTTCAGTTCTTTGATAAAAGAGGAAATACAAAATCTAAGACACTCTTCAGAGAAAAAAAAGGTTTATAGAGGTTTTTTAAGTGTTTTAAAAGGTGTTACTCTCGTCTTAATTACAATTTTTTTATGTTCAAAATGTAATGTTAAAATGGCATTTAATAAATACTTTTCAACCAAAAAGTGTATTGGCTTTGTTTTTTTCTTTTTAAAGTGCACAAGTCACCTCACACCACAAAAGTGACCAGAAGATTTTGACTTAATATACCCAAATAAAATATTTTCTTCTGTAGCTGTTATCTAGTAGACTGAGAGCTTATAACAACAGAAATTTTAATCTGAAATGGACGGATAAATGAAATGAGATAAAATGTTTATGCTAAACAATAGAATTTAACACAGTCAAATTTGAGACTAATGAATTTTAAAGGTTAGTATTTATAACATTTAATTTAAGACATTTTAAGACTTTAAGGGTGACCATCGGAAATGCTGGTGACACTAGCCTGAGTGAGGGGTTGTGTAAAAAATATATATTTTAGTTTATTCATTTTGCAAAGATCACTAGGGGGCAGTAGAAGATCTGAGTTATGATAGTGCTGAGGACAGTGCGGCATCAATCCTAAAACACACACACACACACACAAATCAACTTTTTTCCTGTAATTTTCATGCACACTTCCTGTGGAGTGAGTAACTGTCTTTCTCCTGTAGTCTAAAGTGTCTCAGAGTCCCTTTGAATTTCAAGAGCCAGGCTGCCGGTCTCATCACTTTGTCCCATGATGAGAAGAGCTTCATAAAGCCACAAATGTCAGTGTCCTCAGTGTCTGAGTGATTATTGCATTCCCCACTTTTGGAGCCCCCAGCAAATCTTTTCACTGCTTCCTCATGAGGACATAACCTGCACCTCCGCTCATGTAGCCTTGCTGGTCAAAGGAGCTAAACCTTCTCCCCAGGTACAGCGGCATCTCTGGATCGTATTGCCGTCAGCTTTCAGGAACCACTCCACTTCGTCCGAGTGGCTCTGGTGGATTTACTCTGATTGTCTTCTAGTAGAGGTTTTCCCTCCCCTCATCCACACTGAGCCCCACGGTGGGGAAATCAGTTTTCACAGAGCTGCTTGGGTCCTGTCATGATCCAGCACAGGATTCACGTCATCTGGGAGAGATTGGCTGCTGCCTCCTTTTGCTCACCTGGAATTATTGAAAATATAAGAAATGTGCAGTATATACTTTGAGACCTGGATCCATGTCAGAGTTCCTGTGTTGAAATGCTTTTGAAAGCCACAAGAATTTAAACAAGTAATCTGTACAAACTGGCTTTTTTCTTTCAAAAACATGGGAAAAGGTGATGAGCAACCTAGCAAGAAATTACCTTAAAATTTGTAAGAAAATTAGTAAAAAGTTGCAAGAAAATGATCTGAAAATTAGCTAAAACACACACACACACACACACACACACACACTCAACAATATCTGTCTGCCATAACACCCCTCTCTCTCTGAGCTGAGGAGAGTCTGCCACCTAGTGGACATGAGGGGAATCGCATCTTTCATGTTGAACATGAGCCTCCTCCCTGATCTGTGCTGTTGCTGAGGTGAGATCTGAAAACCAGCACACCTAATGCAGTCTGTCATTTCCTGTTGAACTCAGCAGCAGAAAGAGAAACAGACCATGTGTTGGTGTCGACAGTTTATATATAGCGCCATCTAAAGGCTGTAAAAGGTCACACAGTTTGATCTTCACCCTGGAATAAAGCCAGGATTATTCCTGTCCTGCTCCACCTGCAGAGGCTGTGGCCACTCGCACGTCTCTCACAGGCCGAGGGTGAAGGTCGAGTCCAAGTTCGGTTATCTCTCTGTGGACTGACCTCAGGTCTGTCTTGCAGGACTTTATAGAGAACCAGCCTCCCAGAAGCAGCAGCCTGAGCACAGATGAGCCGTCTGCTTCTGCTCTGCTGCCTTCATTTCACTCTGAGCTTCTCTGGCTTCCAGCCGCCTGCAGCCTCAGGCAGAGTGATGCTGGGTGAGCTGTGGAAGGTCAACAGGAACAGGAGCAAACAGAGCCAGGACCAGAACCAGAGCAGGAACATGGTCAGGTCAGACTGACTCTGGACGACTGGGGGGAGATCGTCTACATCAACAAGTCCAGCGGTGAGTCTGTGTGAGCGACTGAGCAGCTGCCACCCAAACGTCTGAACCTGGAGTTCACAGTGACAGTCGTACTGCACATGTTCTATTTCGCTAAATGTTTGACCAAACTTCACCTTAAGTTTGACAAAATTTAAGGTGAGCTTAAATTTGACAAAACACCAGATACCAGGAGAATCATGTGTGATTTTTTCCTGAATTTTATCAACATTGTGACTGTTAGAATGCATTATAAACGTTTTAATTTTAAATGGATGTCCAGGGTTCAAATCCCCAGGTCAGCAACTCCAACAATGTGGCAGTTCATGTAGCCAATGTGGCTACATGTGACTGCTTGAGGTCATGTATTTAGTTGAGGATTGTATCGTCAAATTTTCACTCCAATATTTTGGGCCAAATAGCCATTTCCCGACTTCCCCAGACTGAGACCGGATGTTGGACTCCATTTTCTCCTCTGGACGTCCATTGGTTCAGTTCCTATGGGTAGCATTTCCTGTTAGCTTAGCATAAAGACTTGAATTTTATGCGAGTTGTTAGCCTGGCTGTGTCAAAGTGAAAAAATAAACTTTACAGCAGCTCTGAAGCAAGAAAACTGCAATCTAAAGCTAACTATATATTTAGAGGACTTTCAGCTACAAGGTGATGCTGCTTTGAATGAACTTTTTCTGTGGCCACAGAGGGCACTCACACCGCTGATCTGTATAATATTCATATCACATAATAATTCTTGCCATAGTACTTGCCCTGACGTCTGACTTACAGTATGTATGTATGTTTTGTGATTTCAGGTAACACTTATGTCATCTTGATGCTTTGGCTTTACATTTACATCATGTACTATATCTTAATCAAGTAAGTCACTTTTGGGCTGGGCGGGGGTGCGTTTCAGTGCATGTTGATTTTCAGGATGGGAGCCTCAGTCCAGCTCACATCTTTTTTTGGGGAATAATCAACAACCAGTTTTTCTCAGTGCCATAGACATGGACAGTATGTTCTGTTTCTCAGCCTTCACTTCCCATTACAGACGCCTTTAATAAGCAGTAAACCTCTGAAACCAGAGCAGATTCACTGGGTTTCTTTCAAAAACAGTGGGGGAGCAAAAAAGAGCATTGGCCAGATTCACAAGAAATGACCTTTACATATGCAGGTGAACATGCATAATGTGAAACACGTTTGGTCTCACCATGAAAAAATTCCCTGTCACGGATGTTGTAAATAAAGGTTTCCACTGTTTTCTCTTGACAGTTTGATCCTCGCTGTGTTTGCGGATCATGTCCAACAAAAACTGAGCACAAGAAATAACAGCCAGCAGCAACAGGTACAAGCCGTCTGAGGCAGTGAGGGGCCACACTATGCATTTACTTATTTTGAATTTATCGCGTGAACCGAGTCAAAATGTGTTAACAGGAACAGGCCGAGGCTGAGGACCACACACACACTCACACCAGGATGCAGGTGGGTTTGCCTTCAGGTGTGTTGTTGATGTAATGGATGGGTGAGAGGAGAAAGTTTGTCACATCATCATCTTCATCATCCTCAGAGCGTCAGTGCAGCGAGTCTGAGTCCGAGTCCCAGGACCGACCAGACGAGCTGTCGGCCTCTGCTGGCAAAACTGCAGACAGGTGAGGCCTGTGAGATATATATATATATATATATGTGTGTGTGTGTGTGTGTGTGTGTGTTATTATAAACTGTTTTATTATGGGTTTTTTTCTAATTTCATGATTTTGTCACTAATGTATACATAGTATAAATAGTTTTCCTTGTATCTTTATGAAGTGTTTTTTCCTGTTTTTTTCAGAAAATGATTTGAAAATTATAATTAGTACATCATCATATATAGTTGATTATAATTTTCACACACACACACACACACACACACGTATATATGTATATATATATATGTATTTTGTTTTGTCTTATTTGTGGGCTAATGTTTTGGTAGCTTTTCCTTCTTTTTTATGATGTTTTGGTCACTTTTAGCTGATTTTCTCATCACATTTTTTTCCCATGATTCTGAGAGAGATAAAGAGAAATAGTCCAGGTTTCTGAAGATTAAGTGGCTGACTGTGGTCCAGCTCTCTCTGCAACAGGAGCAGGCTGAGGCTGAAGGTGGTCACACTGCTGGCAAAAGCCAAGAGGACCAACAAGGAGGCCCGAGCCTGGGGCCACATCGTCAACCAAGTGACGATGTTAAATTCTCAGGCCTTTGAGGAGGACGAGGTGCAGCCCAAGGAGCCGTGCTCCTGCTCAGACAGGAGGAGCAGGAGGTCACTGACGCAGAACACCTGAACATCTGGGCTGCTCTGCTTTCACTGAAGCAGCCCAGCAGAGGAGGAGTCTCAGTTTTGATTCAGTTCAGTAAATGAAATTAAACCTGTTCACTGAGTTACGTGCATGTGTACAGTTAGTGTTGAATCCAGTCCCATGACAGATCAATAGCAAATAGTTAATTAAGGTGGTCATTAAGGTCTAACGCAGTGTGAGACACTGGTCACCTAAAGTTAAAGTCATTGCTAACACCTGTGTTTACCTGCTGTGACAGAGGTGTGTTGCTGCTGGGGGCCCAGAGACAGAGACGTGTGTTTGCAGGGGCTGAAACACCAGGGAAGGCTCTCACTCCTATGAGCTTTGCTAAACAGCGCCCAGACAAATCTTCAATCCTGCTGTGATGCGAGGGCAAAAAATATCAAGCCACAAGAAAATTACATGGGTCATTCTATAATTTTGGGACATCTTACGTCCCTGGGATATATCTTACATGAATTTTTAGTAAAACTTAAAAAAAATCTTTTTTATATTGACAGTTGATCATGTTTTCACAAATACAATGATTATTTATTGTAGAAACAGCCATTTATTAATTAAAAAATGGCTATGTATCACTACAATCTACATTTTCCCTCTGTCCTTTTTTAATCACAGCCAACTTCTAATTAGCCAAAAAACAATGAAAAGCACTTATGTACTTTTACTCCCATTGATTAAGTAGAGATTATGATGACAGATAAAAATTTTGTGTCAATAGATAAAATATTATATGCAAAATAACATTTTTTATGTGTGTCCCCAAAATCATTCAGTCAACTATGTTACCAATTTAAAAAAACCTGGTCTGGTTTATCCAAATCCTATGACCTTCACCTTGTGATGTCATTTCATCCTCAAGAAGACACTCAGCAGGCTGCATGATATGTTCTTTCTGCCTTTTCTAAAAATATTTCTTTTTAAAGTAGTGTCTGAGTCAAGGAAGACTAGCAAATGTCAACAGTGTTATTCCAATATCATTATTAAATTATGTTTAATAATATTTTACTTAATTATTATTTCTGTAATAGTTTAAGAAAATCCTTCTCAAAAATGCCATGTGGTATTTGGTTGGAGGCAGTCATGTTGATTTAATGCCTGAAAATGGCAATAATGTCAACTATGTTACCCATCAACTATGCTACCCTAGAAAGGTAACTGAGTTGACTAAGAGTGACATACTGTAGTTGACACTTGACACCATATGTTCTTGTAGTTTTCAGGAGTTAATTTTAAAATAAATTCTAATAATTTGTAACATATAATAAGAAATCAACACACTTTTGTTTAACCTTTTAAAACTTCAGACTGTTATATTGAAATTAATATACATTTTCTATAAATGCAGTTAATAAATAGTCTGGTTGGTATGTGTTTTTGATGTCACAATGATTCCAAATGGTCTTAAGTAAATCTAGTGAGAGTTGGAACATGCACTATTGCTAACATAAAAGGAGTATAAAATTAATAATTTACATTATGATTATGTTTCATCATATTTTTTTTATGTCCAGTCAACTCTTACTTTAGTTAACTATGAGTTACCATTATGTAATACGTGATAATAATAATAATAATAATTGTTTCCTAAAACCAAAGTAAATAAGTAGAAACTTTGTGGCTGAGAAGCATGTCATGCTATTTACTTTTTTCAACAAAATTACCTTGGATTTCAAAAGTTTTTGAAGAAAATATAGACCACTGAATGCATTCTGTGAAATTGGGGGTTTAAAAGCAAAAATTGGTGCCCAATTAAAATTTTAAATATTGGTAAATGGACACATATTCTACCTGGAATAATGGTTGTTTTAATATCTGGCATTTATCCAAAGTTATAATTTGACAGTTTGTGTCTGTAACGTAGTTGCTGTCTTTTTTTCTGTTTTTTATTTTGGTTTTTCCAATTGTGGTCAAACTGGGGAATGATGGCACCACCACTCATTGTTTGGAGACTGCAAAAGCACAACGGGATGGCACGAGTGCTGCCGATTGGCCCCGTCAGTGTTGATGTTCTCCTGAAGGCTAACCTGACTGGAGGGATGAACAAGGTTGATCCCACTGCAGAATGACGACAGCCTCTTGATGGAAAGAAACTGCAAGCTTTATTTGGTAAAATAAAGTATAATTGCTTAAATTATAGGACAGCCATTCTAAATGTTAAAGGATAAATAGCCTTCTGAAGACAGGAGTTAGTAGAAGTAGTCTGAGTCAGAATTATTACAAAGAATTATTACACACACACACACACACACACACACACACACACACACACACACACACACACACACACACACACACTAATGTCTCAACACACACATACAAACTGCTTTTGAGGATCATTCTTTCCTCATCCAAGTCAATCAAGTTCAGTTGTCTCGCTTCCAGTCATCTAGAACACAGAGGAAATGCCCCTAGTGGAAACTAGGAGAATAACATGTGTTTGCAAAAAGAGGCGAGGGGCCAAAATGGCCCCATCTGCTGAACAATATTGAAAATTACAGTTTTTAGGGAAAATGATTGTCCTGAAAGACTGACATCATAGAATGCAATATTTTATGCTGCAGAATAGCAGGGATCAAAATATGTGATTTTCATGAGTTTCACTGTCCCACTTTTGGGAGTTAAAGACCTCGAGAGTAGAGTTAGGCTATTGGCTACACAGTATATTTTAGACTTATCATAGGACGTATGGTTACATTTTAAAAGTTCATGACAAATTACAAAATTTTGGTAAATTTCTGTAATACTGTAATTCAAATGAAAACAGACAGATTTGACCCAAACAGAAGCGTTAAAGAGCCAAGCCAACACGCTGTCAGTGGTTTCTGAGGTTTATTTTGAAGATATGCTTGCAATACGCCGTCAAATGGCAGTTTAACAAAATGTTAAATTACCATTTTCGACGAGCGTAGGCTGAATGACAAATCACATGTGGTAGTTAGTGTTTTGACGTCATCTGTTCGCTAAAAGAGTTAGAATGTGTCAAAGGAAGAATGCACGTCATATTGGCGTGTTTGCTCTTTGTTTGGTCATAATCGGAGCTGAGCGTTATCCGAGGCTGCAGGGTGGCCCTGGAATCATTTGGTCGGTGGACAGGTTGACAGCATCTCCCGCTAACTCCCAGTGATCACAAGACAAATCATATCTCATATTGCCGTTTTTCCTTGTGAAAGATGACTGAAATAGTAAGTCAACTAGGGCTCCTGGCCAAACTTAGACATAGAGCCAAGTCTGTTTTTCTGGAAACCTGATCCACTATTGTTGTTTTTTTACCCACACCAGTTTTTGCCAGAAGTGATTGATTTAAAGGGCAGGGAACTAACATAAACTTTTATTAGCAGCTTTAGTGGCTGGTGCATTGCAAATGAGATTTCTATGAAACAAGATCCATCCAACTGTTAGTGAAGCTTGACTCCCACAGAAACTTCCCAGCATATGGCAGGCTATGATGTCCCGCTCTTTACATTTTACCTCATTATTAGGTCACATGTGGCTTGCAAAATCACTGCCACACACAGATGTAACAGCTTCCTATGGAAGCAACAAAACCTTTGTGTTAATGAATGTTTGGTGCAGTTTGTTAAATGGTATTCCCCTGTGTTCTTGTTCCACCCACAGCATTGAACAATGCCCAGAGTTGAGTCTTACCAAGACAGGATGGATGGCAGCTGCTCCAGCAGCTGGGGCCCTGCCACCTCCAGTGACTCCCTGAGGCTGAAGTGTCCAGGAGGACTCCAAGGCCCAATGCCTGGAGCCTCCAGCACGACCAGCACTGCAGACCAACCCAAAGAGAAAGGTAGCGCCCTGGTCGATAATCAGCTGTGCATTCCTTAGCAGATGTTTTGAAATCTAATAGGAATTGATTCAAACACCTTTTTTGGGACACTAAACAAGTGTCCTCTGTGTCACTTATTCAAATGCATTACCTTGTATGTCTCTTTAATAGTCTACGATTCAATGCACTATCCGTACTTTGCCTACTCTATACATGATATTTTTTATTCAAATAATCATTATAATTATAGCATCTTTCTGAGAAGTAAATTCAAACTACATTCATAATTGTAGCTTAGCCTACTTGTGGAGTATTTCATTTAATTCAATTAATGGTAACTTAAATAATAAATGTTAGAAAATTTGTCTTACTCATTTTGTAGACTGAAGAAAGACGAAAAACCAGCCCACATTTGCCCATATTGACCAATAATAGGGAATTTCATTTTGGAACAACTTCTTTTTTGGCTTTTGTGGATTCTTTTGGCACCCTACTTACAGTACCGCCTCTCCCCACTAGGGGGATGCGCCCACAGTTTGGGAAACACCGCTGTAAAAAGTTTCAGTTGGAGAGAGGCAGCCAGCAGACGTTTATTATAGAAACCATAGCCTATACGTTACTTTAACTAACCTACTTCATCATCATGTAAGTAGTAGATAGGTTTATTCATTGAATCAGTGGCTTTATCAAATGTCAGTGTGTGTGTGATATACTGTTATGAGTCACTTTCAAAAATAATGTGGTGAAATCATCACTACCAGGCTGTGTAGCTAACGTTAACTTTAGCTAGCTACTGTTATTAGTCTGGTGAGATGCAACTTGCTCAAGCATGTTTTGATTTTATGAATCGTCTCACTTTTATGGATGCTAGTTTAAGACAAGGTCATGGAGCCTCAGCCTGCGGGGATGAAAAGAAAAGAGGAATGAGATATAAGAACTTGTATAATAGACTGAGTTGCCCTGCCTCTCCTCACTAAAATCTTTGAAGAGACTGTGTGGTTCTATCATGAAATTTGTTCAGTGGAATATTGATTTAACATATTAACAAATTCCACATATTTATATGTGTTCTGGTGTCATATCTGTAATTACAGAATTCAAATAGGCGAGGACACCCCCCACCCCCGCCCCTGCTGTGTATTTGGTCACAGTAGAGTTGCAATTCATGAGGTTTTTTTGCACCTGTATTTTCACATAGCCCTAGACCATCGGAGCACCACTGTTATTCTATCTAGCTTGATTTTGCTTTCAAATGGCACCAGATTGATGGATTTAAATGTACAATTTTCAAAAATTTTCTCCTGGGGGAGCATGCCCCCGGACCTCCCTAAGGAGAGAGCCCTTTTTTCATTTTTGCCCCCGCCCTTCAAAAATCCTGTTCGCACCACTGTTGGTGAAGGAGCCCTATGAGCGCTGGGATAGGCTCCAGCAGGGCCCCCTGTTGTCTCTGTGTCTCGTGCCACTATGAAATTATGTGTAATTTTCAGCACGCATTGAAAAATGATTGTAGACAGAGTGAACTTGGCTTGTGCAGCTGCTCTGAGATGAATCTAGTTGTCATCATGATGTTGGTTTTATTTGTGTGTGTATCCAGTGGCTGTGACCAGTGGCGATGGCATCGCCCCGCCCCAGAGGCTCCTCTTCCCTCCAGAGGCCATCAGCCTGACATGGGCCCAGGTCCAGCACATCGGGGCAGGTCTGAGGAATGTAGGGAACACCTGCTTCCTCAATGCAACCCTGCAGTGCCTGTCCTACACTCCTCCACTCGGCAACTACATGCTGGCACAGGAGCACTCCAAAACATGTGAGTTGTTGTGGTCTCCGAGCACAGGCTCCACTTGAAACTGAGAAACCAGCTGGCATAGACTATTTTTACAGCCATTATTCCATCAGTCTGAAAGCTTTTGCTGCATCCTAACAAGGGTCATATTTGGGCTCGTGCTTTCCTCATCAAGGTTGTGTGTGTCTGTGTCTCTGACAGGTGACGACCCGGTGCTCTGCATGATGTGCACCATGCAGGAGCACATCACTGAGGTTTTTGCCAACTCGGGGAAAGTCATCGAGCCCCTTGGTGTGCTCAATGACCTCAGACGTGAGTGCCCATGTTCACAATCACAGCATTGATGTTTCAGCAGAAGATTTCTAGCAGGAGATTGCGATGCAGTGTTTAAGATAATTGTTATAAATCAGGCAGTCCATACAGCGATGCTACATTTTCTCAGAAAGTGATGGTTTTAGAGACAAATCAGCTAAGTGCTGGCTTGGCTGAATTGTCTCTAACTTTACTTATGTTCCTCTGTTTTGTTGTGCTTCTCCTACACAGTAACTGCAGAGGAATTTTGCCGTGGAAACCAGGAGGATGCTCATGAGTTTCTGCGGTACATAGTGAGTGCCATGCAAAGCTCCTGCCTACGTGGAACCGAGTAAGTTTGAATGTTTAATTGTGCTGCACTGTGTTAGAACTGGCCAACATGCAATCCCATGTTCACTTACAAAGTTGAACCTTTTTAGCTTTATTAGATTAATATTATTTAAAGTCTGGAGTACACAGAACAGAGAGAATGACATTTGTAGGTCATGAGCTGAATTCCCACTCATGACACTGGGAGGAACCAGGATCCCCCTCACTCTGCTGATCCATATAACATTCAGCAGTGACCCTCCAGCAAGAAGTGCTTCAATCCTGCAGGAAAGCTGCACGTTGATGAATTCAAGTCATTCATGTCATTTGACTGAAATCGTACAAATCAGAGCAGAGCCATTTCCAAGATGCCGGTTATGCACACATAGCAAACCTCCATGTATCACTGCAGCAAGGCATGTGTAACAGATGGAGCTTTGTGAGCATGTGGCTACTCAAGGGACTCTAAAACAAAGTGACTTTAGGAACCTGAAAGTATCAAGTCCTAATTCTGTGCTAGCAGGAGCCTTCTCAACTAATGACTCTTGCTCTTCTTCCTCTGCTCAGTCTTACCTCTCTTGTCTTTCTCCCTCACCCTCATAAGCCGGTCCTATGTTTTATAACTTGCCAATAGTGAATTGATGTTTCATTGTATTTCATGTTTTTCATATGAAGTGTATACGGTGGCAAACTTTTATCAAGTTATGAAGAGGTCATGAGTGTCTCTGCTGCATTTTGTTTGTCCTCACTTTTTTTTTTTTTAACAGGCTGGACATGCGAACGCAGGAAACCAGCTTCATCCACCAGGTCTTTGGTGGCTACCTCAGGTCCAGAGGTAACTTCATTTTTTACTTTATTCTTTCTATAATTTTATTGACTTGATCTCATGTCTGTGTCTCATAGTTTTGCTCGACTAACACCTTGTCATTGATCTTTCTTGCCTTTACAGTTGAGTGTTTAAACTGCAAAGCGGTATCAGACACATTGGAGCCTTTCATGGATGTTGCTCTGGAAATTCAGGTAATAAAACAGACTTCAGCAGCTTTAGTGGACTTAATGTTGTTTGAATGAATCTTTTTAAAGAATAAGACTAAGCTGTTTTTGTTTCTCCTTGCAGACTGTCCCCAGTGTCACCAAGGCTCTGGAGCAGTTTGTCAGGCCAGAACAGCTGGGTGGAGAAAATGCGTACAAATGCTCAGAGTAAGTTGTTGTGCTCACCTTTGCACACAAAACCCATTCCCTTGCAGATAGAACCAGTAAGAGCCTGTGTGAGGTTTTTGCATGACAGTTTTCCAGTTAAAACAATGAACTTGTCTCTCCAGGTGCAAAAAAATGGTGACAGCCTCCAAGAGGCTCACAATCCACCACAGCTCCAATGTGCTGACTGTTGCGCTGAAGCGCTTTGCAGACTTCAGTGGAGGCAAACTCACGAAGGTAATTTGATGGAAAAACACCCAGACAAACTATCATGTCCAGTAACATGACATACACACAGGACAGCAGCTGATACTGGTGCCAGGAGAATTTGACTTTGGCTTTATATCTGTTTACTTGTCTCTGGCCATCAGGATGTGAAGTATCCGGAATACCTGGACCTGCGGCCCTTCATGTCCCAGTCCCAGGGCGAGCCTGAAATATATGCCTTGTACGCTGTACTGGTGCACTCTGGCTCCAGCTGTGACAGTGGTCACTATTTCTGTTACATTAAGGTATTAACACACATATTAAGCGCTGATGAATATAATATAAAGTCAAATCCAGTTTGTAAAAAGTGTGGAATTTTGGAATGGAAGCTGTGAAGAAAATGTGCCAAGCTGCCAGCTCTCCTCTTGTGTCTCCCAGGCCAGCAGCGGGCAGTGGTATAAGATGGATGACTCCTCTGTGGCTGTTAGTGACATCAGGAGTGTTCTCAGCCAGCAGGCCTACCTCCTCTTCTACATCAAGTGAGGAAACGCCACTTCAGCTAAAGCATGACTACACTGTACACTGATCAGGACACAAGTCCTGATCAGTTTGTTGGCTCACAAATGAATTTAAGATCAGATGTTGAATTTGAAGGAAAACTGTGGTTTTATAAAAAGTGTGTTGTTTTTTTTCTTATCCCTGATATATTGTGATAGTTGTAGCTTTCTGATTTGTTTAAATTTAACACTCCCATGTAACTTTGGTCATTGAAATCTTCTTCCTCTCGGGTCACCAGATCCACTGACATGACTGGCAGAGGGGACTGCAGCCGCTCAAGTCCCAACCCTGCTCAGTCCTCCCCTGGACCGCTGCTGGTGCCTTGTGTCAACGAGACGGCCCAGGACACCAGTACTGGCCTCACTGCTCCCCAACTGGCCTCACACATGACCAAGGTACTGCACACTGCTGATGTCAATGTGTAAACTGAAGAATGAGGAATATTGTAAAGTGCACAAGGCTTTATGGCCATTATCTGACCAGAACCCTCACAAAATCTGTTTCTGTTTTCTCTTTGTCCCTCATTAAGAGCGCCCTCCATGGCCCTGCTAATGGATCTCTGAAGAGCTCTCCTCCTGCTGCTAAAGCACCAGAAGGTCACCATAGGCAACCAAGGTGAGATTATCATGTAAACATGAAATGACTGAAAAAAAGACTTTTCACTACCAACCAGACATTTGGTCCTTGCCGTGAAACAACTTGCTGTTAAAAAAACGTTACAGATCCAAATACCGAGGTGACCACGATGGCTCCTACAGAGACCGTTCTCCTCACGACCGCCGCCACAGGGACTGGGAGTTTGAGCCCTGCCAGGAGCGGACTGCTCACCGTCCCAGGGAGCATGACAGTGACCGGTGCGCTCATCACTACCACTACCACCACCACCTCAAAATGAGAGCGTACCGGCACTGTGAGCGGCGGAGGGAGGACTACTCCCACCGTGAGGAGTCTCATGGCCACTGGAGGGGGCGACGAGAGGACCAAGAGTCCCAGGGCAAGAGCAGCCCGGTTGCAGCTCGCAGCCACGGAGCTGACAACAGCTGCACGGGACGGCAGAGCCGCAAGAGGCGGCGTGATGAAATGGAGGACACAGAGCACGACAATGATTGCCCTCCCAAGAAACGCCGGCGCATTGTCTGCTCTGCTGACACCATTCATGACCGCCTCGCCTCCTGCCGCACATCCCTCATGGAGGCTACAAATGGTGCAGCTCAGTGCCATCTGAACAGATACACAGGTACTTGTACTCAGAGGAGACTGATGTGACTGGATGCTTTACAACCTGAGCATAACCATCTTCATTTGAACTGCATTAATTGAACAAGACTTGACCAAAGTGTGCAGAACCTTTGTTTTTTCAACAATTAACAGTAGCAACATTTTGTAAACACTTTTATGATTCTTAGTAAACCAAACCATGCATGCTAATTTAATTTTGGGTTTTAGTCATTTGGTACCAAGGCAGAAGAATTAGCTGAATTTCACACATGGAGAAAAAAAAAAGCTGATCTTGAGCAAAGATGATTGCAAATGTCATTCTGATGTCGTCACTGCAAATGATGGTATGCTTGCTGCTATTGTGTCTGTCAGTTAAAAGTCTTGATCCTGTTTTGCAGGAAATGGATTCTCCACCAACAGCCTGTGAGGCGCCATCAAGCGCTGACTTTCCCCCTTTTCACCTGCAAGAACGTGAGTGGGCATCTTTTCTGTTGTGCTGTTGGTGCTGTAATCACAGCTGATGTGAAAGAAAAGGAAAAGTTATTATGACAGCAAACACTGCAGCGTGTATGATCACATGGGTAATCACAGGCCTCTTTCCTCTCATTTCAGATCTGGTGAAACTGTTCAGAACATCTCTTTCACAACAGTGGAGGATGACAACAATTACAATCAATGCAAAAACCACTAGAATCTATTTCTTCTTTTTCTATGTTATTCCTCTTTGAGTATATAATTTTCTCAAGGTGCAAAAAGCTCATCAGGTTTCTCATCCACTGAATGAAGCTGGTGGATTCTATTGTTTCCAATTCTGAAGAAATGAGACGCCTCGCCATCAGTGTTGAAAAGGCAGGAGCATTTCTCAGTTTGGAAGGTACTGAAGATCCTGCAGGCATGATACCACAAAGTGCTACTACAGGACAAGGATCAATATGTTGATCTGAAACAAAAAAAAAGGTTCTGAAGATGGATTGCCAAAACTGAGTCAAAGAAGGACAAGAGCAGAACATGTGGATAAGCATCACACTGGCCTCATGGCTCATGGACAGGATTTGAAATGTGTCTAAAGATGATTTTTTTAAGGCAAACGTAACTTCAGTGAGCTGAAGTCACCTTTAAGTTGCTTGAAAATTAATCCTTGGGATTACTTTACTCAGGGAATTTGGGTGGAAAACTGAATCTGAAGAAGCTGTCACTGTGTTTGACCAACCAGAAATGAGCTGGGACTTTTTCTGGGGGCCAAAAAAAAAAAAAAAAAAAAAGTTCCTGGAAATACATTTTTCCTCTGGTCCCTGCAGTCAAAACACATTCAAAGCATTTGAGCATTCAGGAAAAATTTCCAAAAATATCATGGCTGTGGACCTTTTTGTATTTATTTTTTCAAAGGAAAACTACAGTTTGTGTCTTCTAGCATCAGAAGGAATACTGTGAATGTCATTTTGAACTATATTATCAGTTCATTTTTATACATGAAAATCCTGTATCAGGATTGTTGGATGTGTTGTTTTTACCTTTGGTTGGTTGGTTTTAGAAGAAAAAAAGTCCCATAATGTCAACCATCTATGGACACAAGTCAGTAATAGGTCTGGTTTTGTTTTGTTTTTTAAAATGACCTCTGCAACAAAGAATTTGCACAACGGCTGTGTTATACCATTGGTTCAACAATAGCATGTCAAAATGTATACATTGGATAAGATATATTAAAAGCCTTAAAATACCTTTGTATGTCAGAAATTGCACCGTGTTCTGTGTCTAACTTTGTTTTCAAGCTGCATGTAAATGAACAGCAGCCTGTGCTGGTTGAAAAAGACTTGGACTAAAGTCCTGGATGGTTTGATGCCTCCTGTTGGCCAAACTACACTGGAGCTGAACAATAATCTGGATGAGAAATTCTCATCCAGATTATTGTTCAGCTCCGGACGGTACCTGAAAAGGGCCGGGTTTCCCAGATTGGTCAAGGTCTCCGGAGCTACTACCCATCATTAAGAAGCTCAGCTGATTTTTTCGGTTGTCATGTCCTCTTTTAGAGTCACACGCTTTGGTCCTCGAAACAACACGTAGGCTAATAACTATCCATGGTGGCGGTGATCAGGGTGGCGGGACTGAATGCACCTGGCTGCTGTGCTTTGCTGTGAGCTACCGCTCATTACCAAACGTCTGGGTCACGTAAACCGGACCAATTAAATAATAAAATCAAATTCAGTCCTGATTCCCGTTTTTCCATTTCGTATTTTTGATCCGAGCCTAAAATTGAACTATGAAAAACCAGGCATATTTTGGATTTTGGTGTTAGATTACAAAACAAATAACAAAATAACCAGTCACTTTTTTTGATTAACAATTGAAAATAGAAAGAACAAATGATACACGGATTTTGTGTGTGTGTGTTGTTTTGTTTTTTTGTTTTTTAACTAATTTTCAGATCATTTTCTTGTAACTTTTTACTAATTTTCTTACAAATTTTCAGATCATTTCTTGCTAAGTTGCTCATCACCTTTTCCGATGTTTTTGAAAGAAAAAAGCCAGTTTGTACAGATTACTTGTTTAAATTCTTGTGGCTTTCAAAAGCATTTCAACACAGGAACTCTGACATGGATCCAGGTCTCCAAGTATATACTGCACATTTCTTATATTTTCAATAATTCCAGGTGAGCAAAAGGAGGCAGCAGCCAATCTCTCCCAGATGACGTGAATCCTGTGCTGGATCATGACAGGACCCAAGCACCTGCAGTCCAAACACCAAACACATCAACGAAACATGGGCCAAGTGCTGCAACAAAGTCCTACACGTGAGCTCTGTGAAAACTGATTTCCCCACCGTGGGGCTCAGTGTGGATGAGGGGAGGGAAAACCTCTACTAGAAGACAATCAGAGTAAATCCACCAGAGCCACTCAGACGAAGCGGAGTGGTTCCTGAAAGCTGACGGCAATACGATCCAGAGATGCCGCTGTACCTGGGGAGAAGGTTTAGCTCCTTTGACCAGCAAGGCTACATGAGCGGAGGTGCAGGTTATGTCCTCATGAGGAAGCAGTGAAAAGATTTGCTGGGGGCTCCAAAAGTGGGGAATGCAACAGTCACTCAGACATTGAGGATATGGTGTTGAGGAAATGTATGGAGACCATGAAGGTGGATCCTGCAGATTCCAGAGAGCTGAAAGGGGCGACAAACATTTCATCCCCTCCCACCTGGTCAGGCAGCCCACAAGACCACGGCTGAAATGGTGCAGAGGAAAAATAAAGGTGGGGGCAGATTTCATTTCCAGTTAAAGTTTGTCTTCTTCAATCATGACTGAAACTTTATCCAGCACAGACTGCTCTTATAGTCAAAACACAAAGCCTTTGGTCAAAACATTAGGAGGGTAAGACAGGAAGCGGCTCATGTAGAGAGCCAAAAGGATCCTAAAAGACAACACCCACCCCAGCCACAGCCTGTTCACTCTACTGCCGTCAGGCAAAAGATACAGAAGTATTCGCTGCCGTACCACCAGACTACAGAGCAGCTTCTTCCCTCAGGCTGTGAGACTACTAAATGCACCATCTGAACTCCTCCAGGCTTAATAATTCTATTTTCTACACAATCAATCAATTAATCTATCAAGAGGGAACCACATTTTATTTTCACTATACAACCTGTTGTATAATGACAAATAAACTTCCTTGCATCCTTGTATGTCTAAAGCAGGAACTGGCACTGGCACTGACGAGCTGCACAATATACTGAGATGCAAAGATACAACTTGAGCATACTTATAAAGCAGATGGAACATTTTTGGGGAAGTATAAATGAACTACAACTGGGAAGACCTTTCTCATTTGGCAACCCATATGAACAGGATGAGGATGCTGTTTTTGATTACTTTACTGATTTATTTTTACTGATTTATTAAAGAGGCAACAAAGAGCCTGATAAAAAGGGAAACAGTTTCAGACAGACTGGCAACAGCCAGACATACAACCAAAGGAGCTAATGTCACATGCATTCAGTTTCATGCTACAGGAGAAGTGAAACATGAATGCCAAAGTTGGTAAAGACTGTAACAACTGGAGAGGGATGTTGGGGTCTGAGGGACTGGGAGAGACTTTTGGGACATGCAGATTGTGTTTCAATCCACACGTTACAACAAATTTCACAAAACAATGCAAACAGCAGCATGGACTACTATGTTCATTGTCTCACCTTTCATTTTTCATGGGTTTTAAGCATTAGTGCATGTAGTCCTATCAACATTTATCTAAATGTCAAAATGTTTGCAGGATACTTACATTGGCCTCCTCAGTGCAGAGGCTGCGGTGTCGATTATAACCTAACCTGCAATGTAAGTTGCAGTTAAATACCTGGGACACCATGTACAGCTCCTTTCTTGTTTTATGAATTTGTTCATTTTATTTCTTGTTGCAGGATCCAGAATGCTGCTCTGACTTTGTAGTGTCATCTCACTACATTTATGCTGTTCAGCAGTACACTTTGGAGTACTTGACATATCATCTGCGGCCATATGGGTACAAATACAGATTTAATCTTGTGATGGCCACAGCCACACAGGGTAACACTGCCCCACCCTCACCACATTAGTTTCACTACAGTCTCATTATTTTATTACTTGCACAGGTTTATTTCATTTGCAGTCAACCACACCTCAACAAGTAACATCACAGTTTGTTTGATTTAGAATCTACTTATTTGCTTTAGCTGTACATTGTTTTACATGGAGTGCACACATTTTTACACTATAGGGTAATGGAAAGGAGTAATTTGTTATATTAATCATTTGTTTCTTTGTTTGAGTTTGTTTGAGTTAAAAAGCTGATGGAGGATCCTTCCTGGTAGAGGAAAAAAGGTATGGCTGAGGGCAGACTGCTGTTAAATGCTGAAGCCAGCTGACTGGACACGACCATGAGCTGCAAATGTTTTGGGCGTTTTGGGGTTTAGTATTTTTTGTATTTTGTTAAAGTTGATGTTAATTGTGTTCATCCCTTTGTCTGTTATTTGGTTTGGACAAGCCACTACATATGTTCCCTCATGTGTCATTATGTGAGGTCAATTTGTTCAGTTAACATCTGGTTTAGTTGCAGGTATATTGAGTTTAGTTATTTCTTGTTGACCTCTTTTATAGGCCTAGTATTTAAAATTTGTGGTTTGTAATAAGTTGCATTTTGGGGGGTAAATAAAACCCATCTTTTCATTTACATTACATTAAAATCTGCTAGGAGAGAGACTGTCTTCACACAAACATGCTGTATTAATCAGTTTAGTTACTGACCTCATTTACAAAGCTGTGTTAGTCACTATTACAAACGACAATTAATGAGAGATCCAGTCTATGAATTATTAGAGTTTGAAGAATGTTTTATTTAAAAATGTGCATAGGTAATATAAATGGTGTCAACCCAAATGGCTTTATGTTGTCACTGAAGCATCCTTTTCATATCTGATGAAATAATGGCTCTGAAACACATGCTTGAGGTGAGGTGTGCACACTGTTCAGCTCCTAGTAAATTATTCTCCTTTTTGAGCCTCAAAAAAGAGAAAAAGTTAATTGTCTTGCACCTGAATCATTTGCCTGGTTGTGCACACACTTGGTCTCTTCTTCTTATACAGAATATCATGATTTCACATGTTACATATAAATCCAGTTTGGTATGTGCAAAAAATGACAGGTAGAGCAAAAAAACACATTAGAACAAAGCCCTGTAATATGCACCTATAAAAATATCAAGGCTAACTGGATTAAATGAAAGTTAAGGTTCAACATAGTTCAATACTGAAAAAAGACATTTTTTCTTATCATGGTTTATCAATTCTTAAAGAAAAATATGTAACTTAAAAGAGTGGGAACATACCAAAAAAAAAAAAAAAAAAAAACTAAATGTAAACACCCATTCTGTAAGACATAAAACAAAATGTACATGTAGATCATATAATTAACAGTTCCAGTTTTTCCAAAAAAATGTAATTCCTTATAAAAAACATGCAATTTCAGCCTCATAAAAAACATAGACCACAAATATAATATTTCTGTTATGTCACACCGATTTTGAAATTGTAGAAAAAAAGTAAAACACTAAAAGCTTAAGAAAAAAGAAAAAAAATCAGATGATGGCTTGTATTCGTCACTTCTCATAATAAATGTCTCTGCTGAACCTCACACAGAGCAACAGTATGAAAAACAAACTGATATAATATGCACGGATAAAAAATATTAAGATATGTAAGATATAAGAAACTGTTTAAGCAACACATAGTTCAATACAAAACTTAAAAATATTGGAAACATACATATCCATTCTTTAATTCCAAACACACACAATGTATTCTACGAATTAGGTAATACAGCTGCAATACACACTGTAATATAAATATATGCTAGGAAATATATCTAAAAACAAAGATAACAATACTTGTGTTACATGTCAGAAACACTATCAGATGCAATTTATAGATAATAGTGAAAAAGCTAAAGAAAGCTGAAGATATGTCAATAAACTCTGACAGTGTATGCAGTTGTTTCCTTGCAACATAATTGCATACATCTTGTTTAAACAAACAAATTCCACATTTTAATCAAATGAAAAAAAAACAAAAACATCATGATTCATCTTACTGTGTGTAATACATTTAGTCTTCCTCCTTTATTGGCAAACTAACAGCATAACTATATGTATATATATTTATTCTCCTTTGCTGCCATTCCACACAGTGCCATTTCCCTACTTCTTAATGTAAGTACAGTGTCCTACAATGTAAGACACTGATGAATTCATTAATATCTGACTGATTCAGAACTCAGATTTCTCTCCAACAGTGTGATATTTTGCTGTCTTTTCCCATTTGTCCTTCACAGACACACTAATCTCTCAGAGATAAGGGCAAAATGAGGCTTTGCGAATCTCCTGCTGAGGGAGGACAGACTTCACATGTTCTCCAAACTTTTGATAGCTTCTTCTTTGGTGTGAGACTTCCACTCGCTGGGAATTTCTCCTCTGTTCTGGAATTTCAATCCATGGTGTTCCTCCAGTTCCTTCTGAAATCGGCATACAAACCACTTCCAATATATCAGCTTGGACTCATCAGGTGTAATACTCCAGTGAGCATATTTAGGTCCTGCAGTTCGGTATAGTTTAAATGGAATGCTCTGTTCTGAATTATAATGAGGGTAAAAATGATGATCACTTGCAACTGATGTTGAGCAGAAATTGATGCTAAATTCCACTGTACCTCTATAGTGCCACCCACTGATTCCATAAGGGCGATGAAAAGGGACACAGTGGTCATCAGGGCTGTGATCCTCCAGAGTGTTGGTGCAAATGGCATTACAGAAAGGACACTGTGCCCAGCAGGAACTGCACAGTTGGTCAATGAGAATTTCATCAGGCCTCACACTGAATTCCTCCATGCGGTGCACTGAGAGGCTTCCCATCTTCTCACTAACAGTTTCAAGGCCTTTGTCTAGCTCCTCCTTGAGAAAGTCAAAATTGTCTATATCACTAAAATTCTGCAAACAGTTAGTATTAAACTTGAGGTGATCTTTTAACAATCTGGAAAACTCCCCCATCCACATGTCAGTGTTTCCTCTTTGACTTCTAACTTTCTCTGTTGCACTGTGCACTGCTCGACTCAAAAGCTGCATTGTGCTGGTCACGTTTTTCTTGAGTATACTATCTACTTTGTCCTGTTGGGTGGAGATGTATTCCTTTACAGCCTTTTTTATGAAACTCTCTACTAGTTTCCTTGGGTGCTGAATGTACATCATGTATTTGTCAAAGTCCTCTTCTTCTGCTAGTGATTGCAAAATGTGTTTCTCTAAGTTTACCTTGTTTCCAGTGAAAGGTGGGAAACTAGACTTCATCTCTCCGGCCAGGTCAATGGCAGTCTTGTTGTACACAGCCTCATCGACAGAAGCCTCCAGTTGGCCACCAATCAACTCAGCAAGCACAGCAGCAGAGGAGTTATTTTTACAATAGCTCACAAATATGCTATAATATTGTTTTTTCTTGCTTTCCAAATACATGAGTGCATCATTGTTATTCCTGAAATTGTGGTGAGACTTTAAAAGCTGATTCCATGCAATGTCACAAACATACAGTAAGAGATCCACTTTAAACTCATTCTTAAATGCAAAAGGCTTCTTCCTTGATTCAGAGTCTTGCAGTTTTTCTTTCACTATTTTGAGTACTTCATGCAAGTAAGTCCTGTTGTAGCCTCTTGTAGCCACAGATTTGCTTTTAATTATGTCCATGGTCACTTTTTCAACATATCTAATGAGATCTCTGATTGCTCGTTGTTCTTCATGCGGCAAAGCACTGCTTGAGTCTAGTTGTACTTCTGGTCCAAATCCAAAGGATTTTTTGATACCCTCCCATAATCGGGTTACAATATTTTTTCTTTGTCTTTTTGTCTCCTTGGTCTCCCTCTCAGTGTCTTCAGATTGTTCACTTTTGTCTCCAAGATCTTGGTGCTTGGTAAGGGTCACATAATCAATAAAATTCCCAATTGTTGATATCTTTTTGTATTTACCAGAGTCTTTGCGTTCGTGCATAAGAGATGATTCAATACCAAGCTCTGTAAGAACACAAAACTCTTCCTCTTCTATGTCAATATTCTTTATCCGTCCGGTACCTTCAGTTAATTCATTGACCCACACATCCCAGACACTGTTGAACTGATGTTCTACATCAAGTTCAAGTTCAAGTCCCTCATTTTTGGCCATGTCTCTCAACTCACGAGCCAACTCTTTGCTCTTTTGTAGCAGTTTGTTCTCAAAGTCTGTCTTCTTATCATCTAGCTTTTTGCGAGCTTTCTTCTGCTGGATAACCTCCTCCAGTTTTCTTTTAACTCCCTTCATTTGTTCATCATGAAACTCCTTTATTTTGCTTTCAAATCGGCCTCGCCATTGAGCCAACATTTCTTTGTCTTCATTTTCATCAAAGTATGTCTTCATAGCTGTTTTGACTTCTTCATGAGAAGTGGTCATCTCCTTTATGAGATAACTGTGATCAACCTTGTCAAGGTTTTCATTTTCAATTCTGTTATGAAGTTGGTTTTCGATGTTCAGCAGGGCTTCCCTCAACATCCAAGTCCAGTTCCCATACTGAGCCTCAAGTTTTCTGTACACTGCAATTTCAAGTGTGTTTTTGAAACTGAAAACAAAGTGTTCATTCAGCAAGGCCTTCCAGAGGTCCAGAATGCGATTTTTGAATTGTAAAAGAGTCATCCCATTAGACTTTGATGCTTTTGAGAGAATGATGTTCTTCAGCTCTTGGATGCTCTCGCTGTAACCTGGGTTTGGAGGGGCCATAGGTGGACTTCCCTCCCACAGTTGGGCAAAGTATTTAACATCTTTTTGTACATCAAATGCAATGACATCACTGAAGCACTCAGCGTCACAAACCTCCTCTTTGGCAGCTAGTTGGGCCATCTTGTCCAGTTTTTCTTGTAAGCGCCTCCTTCCTTCCATGTTTCTCTCTCCAGCTCCAATATCAGTAACATTCTGGTGTACAAACACACAGCTTGGTGACAGGTTGACCTTCTTCATCCTCATGAATGCCTGTACAGCAATCTGAAGGATATCTTGCATCTCAGCTGCATTTTCTCCAAAAATGTTGACCAAAGTCAAGTTTCCAAGACCAATGACAAATGTTGCCAGTTCATTGTCATGGTGAAGATTGGTGTTCCCTTCCAACTCCAGAGCACGCAGTCCTTCAGTGTCCACAACTAGAACATAGTCAAACTTAAAGTCTTTCTGAATCTCCGCTGAAACTTTCACAAGCTGCATGAAGGCACCCCTTGTGCACCTGCCAGCACTTACAGCAAACTGCAACCCAAACATGGCATTCAGCATTGTTGATTTTCCGCTGCTTTGGAGGCCTAGAACTGACAAAACAAAAACTTGCTTGTCTCCCAGTTTCTCGATGACAACATCAAAAACACTACTGATCCAAGTTAATGGCACGTGACCAGCATCACCATCCAGAAGCTCCATTGGGTGTCCTGATATCATCAGCTCTGCAGCCAGTTCAGGGTACATGGACCAATTAGTCTGTCCTCTCTTTATTTTATTCGTCAGAGATGCACGGGCTTCGTAGAGCTGTCCCATTTCCCTAAAGATGTGCTCTAATCCAAATGTTGCTGACTGGAGTTTTGTTGATATTTCTTCAAGCTCAATTTGCAGATTTTTTAACTGATCTGATTTCTCATGTTTCTTCCTCAAAGCCAAGACCTCACACCACTTGTTATCATATTGTTGGAGAATCGCAGAGAGGTCATCTGTGGATAGGTCATCCAGTAAGATTCCAGTCCACTTCAGGAAATATATTTTCTCATTTGATGACAGCTTCTGGAGATTTTCAGTAAATAACTGCATAAGGGGACTGGACGGAATCTGATATTGTTTTTGTCGTATTTGCTTCAGTTCTTGCTGTCTCTGACATTTTTGCTTCTCAATTTGTCCCCTGAGGTGATATAGTTCTTTGTTTTTGTTGCACCACTCATGCCACAATTGGCCTTGACATTGGAGAAATGTCTCTTTGATCTTTGACACATCCAACTCATGAAACAATTCGAGTATCTGTAAAGCAGCACATTTCCCTTCTAAGCAGACCCCATCATTTTCATCCACTCTGATCCCAGGGACATTGGCCATAGTTTCAAGCTTGAAGGACACATCTTGCACAGACAACATTTTTCTGAGGATTTTTTTGAGTTCTTCAGGTACATCTGACTGACTTTTGTCTTTCAGACCCATCATGTATTTTCCAGGTTTCTTCTGAATTGCAGCGCTGTCATTATCAGCAATGAGACAGATGAGAGGCTTTGGAGACTTGAGAAGAGCTGAAATAATTGCTGAACTTTTGCCACCTTTTTTCACAGTTGGTAGTAGAACAACATTGACTGAAGCTTTTTCAATCAGTATGTCACGCTGTTTTTCATGTGCTAGAGCATCACCATGAAGATTGCAGAAGGCAATACAGTCACTGAAAGCATCATTAGATTTTCCAGCAGGGCAGTACCAGGCAATCTCTGCCACACCATCCATCAAGTAGCGAGACTTGCTGTTGCCTGGGCAGTTCCTATGAAAGAATGTGTTGTGACGGTTATTGATTAAAGCGTTCATCAGCTGAGATTTAGATGATGAGATTGAACCAAGACGGAAAAATGACACCATGGGTGTCTCAGCTTTATAGATAGGAATATTGCTCATTGTGACAATGTTTGAGTTATCTGTCCTCTTCCAGCTTTTTCTTATTTGTCTCAATGTCCACAGAGGACACTCAATATCCATTTTGAATGGATCAGGCACAAGCAGAGGTAAGGCGTACTGACACTGTGATAACTTGGTAACCATGTTCTGCCTGAGAAAATTATCTGAGCTGTGAAATACTGCCATCTGAACATCCATTGGATGAATGTCATGTCTGTCATGTTGATCAGTGTTTGGAACAGTGCTGAAAAAAACATCAAAATCATTTTCATCTGCATCCGTACTGTTGGCAGTTTGCACTTTGTTTGGATGACTCTCCTCAGCACTGTTCTGTTCTACAAGGATGTATCTGGCTCTGTGGTCTAGCATCATCAACCTCTGAAGAAAGGTTCGAGCTAAGTCCTGCTCAGATGTCTCTTGGTGCTGTTTTACGGGTGGGCCTAAGCTAAGAAAATTTTCTAGTGTCAACTTCTGTTGATTTTTGTAATTGTCGAGGCGAAGTCTGCTAAGCAATGTGTCAATGTCTCTTTGACTTTGCTCCGCTGAGGTGATCTCTTCTGAATTCTTCATAGAGTTTTCATAGAGTTGTGTCTCTCCATCCTGTAAACAAAATAATTAAATATGTAAAAAACAAACAAACAAACAAACAAACAAACAAAAAACATCTCACATGTGGAGTAATTGTTCCTACATATCTAGTAAATTTCAGTTCTACTTTCTTACCTGATCTTTGTCTTCATCTGTATATTCATTTATGCAACCTATTGAAATAAATCATTAGAGGGATGCAAGAAAGTGCTTGTAGATATGACACATTGATTTGTCTTTGTTTTTCTTTTAGTTGTTTAGTGAGTTATTAATTCAGTATTGCATTATTTGTAGACATTTTTAAATTACATTTAAGAGCATCCAAGTGATCACGCAATCAATACCTTTCTCATTTGCAGCAGATGTGTCAACAGACTCGATTTCAGAATCTCTTGTTATTGTCTTGTTATCTTGCTCAGCAGTTTCATTCGTCTCTGAGTTTATGACACCATCAGGTTCACTAACTGGTTCACACTAAGAAAACAGATGATTACATTTAATCTTTATTGAGCAAGATTAGTCACACTGAGAGTAAGAGCTGTTCAGGTGAAACCTAATCAAGAAAGCAGCATTAAGATAAATATGCAAGCTGAGGACCAATAACAGACAACGATCTTCAGCGTCTTCAAAAAGAAAGAGCAAAGTGAAACAAGCTACACAACCACAGAAAAACTCTTGTATGATAGTAACTACTGAATATTGATTACACAGTCTTACCTTATTCTTGGTTTCTACTGCATCCTCCAATTTATCCTCCTCTTCATCTATGGCAGAGTTTTGGAAGAAACACAGATTGCACCACGTCAAAGAGAAAGAAATCATTATATTTGTTCATGTATCCTTCTTTTGTTTAACGATGCATTATGCAATATTCCTGCAGATAAAGCAAAGTGAGGACTATAGAGAATAAACTAAAAAAAAAAGATTGAATCTATTTGGTTCTTGTCTAATGGTATGAAAACATACCTGTTAATTATTAGTAAAATGTGATGTTGTCCACAAATCTCTCTGCAGGTTTTATCTCTGTGTACCCACCAGAAACTCAACATTAAAATCTCACCACTTTCAGCCGTTTGATGAACCACAGAGTCGCTGGTCCTCTCTTCTTCACTGGTTTTTTGATCCATTATCAGCTGCTGCTCTTTGTTTTGAGTGCACACTGCTCCTCTGTAGCGGTTTGGCTCATTGTCAGAGACCATGACATCTATTTTTTCTATTAAAGCCATTATCTCTTTTTCATCACTCATATGTTTTGAACATGTGTGGTACCTTTTTTCATCTAATTCACTACTGGCTTTCAGGTCTGTCAGAGCACTGTCACATTTTTCATCTGAGCCATGAGTCACAACAGTAATGGCAAAAGCAAGTGATTCTTTCCCAAATATTTGTTCTAACCGCTGCACTCCTGAAGTGTAGTGGCTGACATGCTGACCATTTGATATCAGCAAGAGAAAGGCATGAATTCCCTGCTCATGTACAATCTGATCAATGTGACCCAGCAGTGACTCCTGTTCCAGCTGCTCAGCATTCTGAAGGCCAAGTAAGTTAATCACAGATATGTGCCGACCACACAAGTCATACAATTTGAATGAAAAGTGTATGCAATCATCTACTGCAGCTGCTTGGTCGTCATGGGCGAGTAAGAGGTTTCTTGATCCAGGCTGCACTGAATTTGTGTCACCAATCACCACAACCGTAAGCTCAGGCACCACTGGAACACAATGACAGGAGGAGCAGCAATTTTAGTATGTAAAACATGTCACATGTACTGGTGTAATCTTAGTAACTGATTCTCAATCCTCACAATTAGGGATGCACAATATTGGATTTTTTTTCCAATACCCAATATTTAACAAATCTTTTCCAGCCGATATATGCACATATAATTTTCCGCAGAGAACATCAAGTCTCTCCTGTGGTGGAAATAACATTTTATTATGCCTACTCTTATTGTGATGTCCCACTGACAGAAGCAGACATAAAACACGATGCGTTTCAAAATGTACACATTCACTGGAGCATCGAGTATTTATTTATGTGTCATCTCATCAGCCTGTCATGTTTGCAGAATTTTTCATTCTGTGCTGATGTTGATATTTCACCGCATCCCTCGTAGAAATGTAATAATTGAATCACAATGGCAATTTTAGGGGGTTATTAAGATAGTAGGCTGTAAAAGTCTCTCACATTTTTCTCCAGTTGATGAAGCACTCTCAGATGCTGGATTTATTTCCATCGGCGTATCAGCCTCGTCTGTAAAACGATCAGTAATGTCCTCATCCTGATCCTGATGCTCATCGGAGTCTCCTATCAGAAGACTTAAGGATTCTGTTTCCATGTCCTCCTCCATCCCATCTGCTTCTCATGCTGACAAAGACAGAAAACAAAGCTAATCAGGTAAATTCAATAATAAACAAAGACTAATATTGTAAAAAAAAAAATGGTTATTTACAGCAAGAGACCTCATTTTGCTTTCTAGGTGCACTGTCTATAATTCTTTTTTCAAACCTGTACAAAGTGAGCAGGTGTTACTGTTCGTTTTACAAACCAGTAGAGTACAAAGTGACAAAGTTATGCATGCAAGGCTTTTGCTGACATGGGTCAGACAACATTTAAACGTTGGAAAGCACGCACTCTTTTTAAATTTCTGTACTTTGCAGTAGTTTGCACCCATCTTTGGTTTATTGCATTTAGTTTACTTGACACAGAGCTTGTTTATTGCACTTTTTACACAACAGCAGTGTTTCCAAAAGATGCATTATTTTGCCTGTATTACCACTGAAAGCATAAATTTGTATCATCACTGTATCACAGATTTACAATAAATGGCAGAAGTCTTTTCAAATACTGAGTTAACGATTCATTGGTTTATTTATTCATGTATTTATTTGAGTTTATTATTCATATTTTCATTGACAGGCAAGAAGTAATTGCTATTGTGGAATGTGGAATGTGGGGAGTGTGTGTGTGTGTGTGTGTGTGTGTGTGTGTGTGTGTGTGTGTGTTCTGGGGTGGATGGCCCAAAATTCATTTTCTGCCCTGCCCAAACATTAAAGTGATAGTTTGAACTCTTACCCATACAGCGGTATTTACTGGTGTATGGGAGAGTAATCCACCAAGTTTGGTGTATTGAATCCTTCCCTGTTGTCAGAATGAGAGCTTCACCAGGACCGTGCTGCAAAAAACAACATGATTTTGAGAGATGACACAAAACTGAAAATTTGTTTTAAAGGATGCACAACAACACCCGTTTGTTTTGGCATTCATGAAAAGTCCACAGACTACACAGCCAAACGCTCATTATAGCCGGTGTTCTGGAAATTTGCGCTACCCTCACAGGATGAGCTACCAGTAGCTCATCCTGTCAGACTAGTCTGATTAACTAAGCTTCTCACTAGAAATGGCCTACCCTAGCAAAAAACATTGTTTAGTAACGATTCAGGTCAGATTTGCGTGAGAAGCAGACATACAGCCTCTATAAATGTGGCTATAAGTAAAGTAGCACATTCTGTCAGGTAGGGAATGTCTATCAGAATGACCTACTGCCTCTATAAATGTGGTTATAAGTAAAGTAGTACATTCTGTCAGGGTACTATAATCATGTTAAAAGTAGACTAGTTTATAATGAGCAACCAGCACATTTATCAACTTTACTCTTTTCATTATTATTTGCTATATCACAAGGACACCAATTTTCGTCAAGAACTTTTTTTTATTTATTCTTTGCATGTTTGCAGGAACAGATTTCCTACTTTGAACATGATTATAGTACCCTGACAGAATAGACATTTCCTACCTGACAGAATGTGCTACTCTACTTATAACCAGATCATGGGTAGCTCAAAATTATGGGTGTGTCCTCTGGATTTTTTTTTTGCTCTGCACATGCACACATTGTGTTGGTAGGTCATTCCGATCACGTTTTTATATGATTTAACTGTTTTTTATTTGTTACTCATGCAGATCAGCCTGGCATTTTAGAAAGAAGAACAAAAATCCTGAATTACAGATGAAAATGAGAATTTGGACTGTGGGTAAAAGCAGTTGGTTTGTCTTTAGTGAATAAAATGAGATCAGTTTATTTGATAGCCTACATGTCAAATATGAAGGCGTACAGAATAAACTTTCCATGTTTTCCTAAAATTTGTAAATTTGGTCTCACCAACGTAAATGGAAAGTGATAGTCTGCTTTATAATCCCGTTTGGGTGTGGGCATCTACTGACTCAAAATATGACAGTGACATCAGACGCCCATCTTGGTAGACTTTTGCTGTGGGACATAATTTAGTCTATCTAAATGTCAACATACTTTAGCACCACTTGTAGACCTATATATGTTTAACTATAACGTTATGATGATCAGTTTGAGAATTCATCAGCAGTCAGATAAAAGTCATTTCAAAATCTGCAGGGACGTCTAGTCTAGTTGCAGCTGCGCCAGCAGAACAAGGAGCAAAAATTTTAGCATATCTTTATGGAATTATGGAAGCCAATTTCCGTCAGGTAAATAAATAAATAAATAAAATAGGTAAGTCATAATTATGAGATAAAATATCGAAAGTGTGAGCTTAAAAGGTCATAATGATGAGATAACAGGGTCACAATTATGATTAAAAAATCGAAATTATGAGATTAAAAAGTGTGAATCAGTAAGCAAATTAAAGATTTCATCTGTTGTCAAGCTACATCTAAAATAATGCTCAGTGTCCTCACAGTCCAACTCAGACTGAACACAACTCACACCAACAGAACTCAGGCCAAAGAGCCGCTGCACTTTGACAGAACCTGAAAGAATCTCATAATTTCGACTTTCCTATCTCATTTCGACTTTTTATCTCATAATTATAATTTACCATAGCTATTTTAAAAAAAAAATCTCCCTGGCGGAAATGGGCTTCAACAGTAGATGATCGCACCAAAAACAACAAACAAACAAAAACAAACAAACAAACAAACAAAACACGTCCGCTTGAAGTCAATGTCTTCTCCTGATTTAATGTTGCGCTTAAGGCAAAATTTGGGTTGACAGACAACTTTTTAGATTATAGTTTTGTTAAGAGTATCCAAAAAGTGACGAAAGAAAACCAGTGCGCGCCAACAGGAACGACAGACACTCTGCTGCAGGACGTCAGGGGAGAGCGCTGTAAATGAAACTTAAACAGACTGTCTGGCCGTACAGAGAAAAGCTGCTCTCCCTGAAAAAAAAAAAACGGATTGTCTAGACTCTTCACTCTTGCTTTTACCACCACAGTTTTTTCTAGCCAATAAACCTCTGCACAGAAATGCTGTTTCTACTCACTTCTGCCTTGTGCGCTCTCAGCTCTGTGAGGAGTGTTGCCTCGTCTCTGTCGGTGCTGCCCTGTTGCAAACTCTCCCTCTTCCTCCCCTCCACAATGTACATCTAGTCGGTCTGAGGGAGTAGGTGGGGTGACAAAAATTGTGTGCTGGTGAGACGGAGCAATGCAAGTGATTTCCCAGAAACCACGTGATTTGCAGGAAAACAAAAGTTAAACACAAGGCACAGCTTGGGAATAGCACAAACTGTCAGTACCTACAGAGCTGCTGGGTAGAAAATATGGACACTAATCTTATTACATAGACAGTCATCATCGTTCATGCAGTCATCATTTTCCTGTTTCAATACAAAAATGTAGTGATAAAAAATGTTTGCTATTATCACAATAAAATCATTGCCTCTGATATGTCTGTTAGTTTTAGATGTGCACAAGGCTACATTTCAATTTAATTTCACATTTTTGCACACCAGCATTAAATGAATGTAGTCACATTAGCCTTACGCTACAGTTTTTATAGTTCTTGGAATTTTACTTATTCCTGTAAAATTTCATGTGTTTACAAAGTGTGTATGGAACCTATAGGCTTCATCACAAAGATTAATATGAAAATGCAGGAAAATCTGTACAAGCTGTTGGGCTACTGCGTTGTGAGATTCCCACGGTGACAGTGAGGAAAATACTTCCGAGCGGAAGCTAGGCCTACATGAGCGTCAGTGATAGCAGTGTCCATAACAACAGCCATAGCAACTATAGAAACCTGAAAGACTCTTCGTAATAACTAACAAAGTAAACATCATATACATTAACTGAACGAAGATTTTGGAAATAAAATGCATATTTCCCGCTAGAAATGTTATTGTGTTTGCTTGTCAAAGTTTAAGTTGGTGCACACTTGTGAATATAGTTTGTAATTACATCAACTGGACACATGACAAAAGAAAAAATATGATCAGCAATGATGATGCTTCCCTTGGTTGACTGTCATATTCCACAGATTGCCATGCTCAGAAGGCTGGAGGCCTTGGATCCAGATGAGTGCAACATCCTCCAATGGAATGGCTCTTTCCTCCACAGCGGACACATTTGTCTGGAGTTCGAGCTGCTGGCCATGAGTCTCCATGACTTTCTGCAGCACAGAGGTTACCTGTCTCTGTCTATGATGGTGATTCGTCCAAAGGCCTGTACCATAAAGCTGGATTTCGGCTTAGCGAGGTAACTTCAGGGTTAACCCTGGGTTTTCTGTACCATAAAGGTGGTTTACTTTTCATCTGGGTATGTTGCCGTGGTAACATACGCTGAACACCTAACCTGCTCCGGAGCAGGTTAAGTTCAGGATAAGAGCCATTTGATGATAACCCAGTGGATCGAGGTGCACAACTTGTGCAACTTTTTTTCCAAGTTACGCCGAGTATTTTTTTTCCCTTTCTTCTTCTTAGTTTGCTCATATTTAGTATTTAGGGTGTCTGCCCTGAAAAGTCCACGAGAGGTGATGCCAAATGTTTTACAGTCTTTAAGGCCCCAGTTCTACTGCAGGTCTGGTGAACTTTTTTCTTGTGTGGATACAGTTGTTGTCATGACAGGAGGTTGGTGGAGGACCCAAATGCAGGAGCCAGGAAGCTCAGAATACAACAAAATCTTTAATGACAGCAAAGACAATAACTGGACAAGAAACAGAACTCAAAACAGGACTTAAATACACAAGAACTAAATAGCTAACAAGACACACCTGGGGAAGGGGCTGGAGCACAAGAAAGGAGAACACAGAGGATAGGCTGAGGTTAAACACTGGGAGGGATCAGAACAATCAGGGATAATTGCCTCTGGCCTCTATGGCCTCTGCCAGCGAACCTGCAGACAGGTGAGGCCTCGACGAGCCTTTCCATACATCTCTATAGAAGGACTTTGGATTAACTTGGGATCTATAGGTCTTCTCCATCTGTGCTCTATGGATACGTTTTATGTATTTGTTTTTCTGTGTATTTATTTTCTTTTTCCATGTGTGTGAAGCACTTTGTAACTGTGTGTTGGTGGTCGTACCGTCCACGTCATGTTTTCTTACCTTTTACTGGACCCACTTCATCCCAGGTCTCAACCAGCAGCGTGAACCTGAGTGGTTCCTGAAAGCTGACGACAATACGATCCAGAGATGCCGCTGTACCTGGGGAGAAGATTTAGCTCCTTTGACCAGCAAGGCTACATGAGCGGAGGTGCAGGTTATGTCCTCATAAAGAACCAGTGAAAAGATTTGTTGGGGGCTCCAAAAGTGGGGAATGCAACAATCACTCAGATACTGAGGACACTGACATTTGTGGCTTTATGAAGCTCTTCTCATCATGGGATGAAGTGATGAGACCGGCAGCCTGGCTCTTGAGATTCAAAGGGACTCTGAGACAGTTACTCACTCCACAGGAAGTGTGTGTGAAAATTACAGGAAAAAAGTTGATTAGTGTGTGTGTGTGTGTGTGTGTGTGTGTGTGTGTGTGTGTGTGTGTGTGTGTGTGTGTGTGTGTGTGTGTGTTTGTTTTAGGACTGATGCCGCACTGTCCTTAGCACTATCATAACTCAGATCTTCTACTGCCCCCTAGTGATCTTGAAGAAAATGTAGAAAATGAATAAACTAAAATATATTTTTTTACACAACCCCTCACTCAGGCCAGTGTCACCAGGGTGTCCGATGGTCACCCTTAAAGTCTTAAAATGTCCTAAATTCAATGTTATAAATACTAACCTTTAAAATTCATAGTCTTACATTTGACTGTGTTAGGTTCTATTGTTCAGCAACACTTAAAACACCTCTTAAACCTTTTTTCTCTCTGAAGAGTGTCTTAGATTTTGTTTTTCCTCTTTTATCAAAGAACTGAAACATCTGGACTAAAAAAAAAAAAAAAATACGTGTATATATTATGTTAAAAATAACCCCGGATTTGGTGTTGCAGTAAGTAAGTTAGCACAGGAAACACAAAAAATGGGAAGTTTAAAGTTATTAAATGATAAATAATCATCAACTGACAGATAGGTTAATATGATATCTGGTATGTTCTTTGGTTTACAAATAATAAGCGCATCAATACTGCTTGATAATGCTCAATGTTGCAAGAGTAATCATTAGTATACCCAACCAGTGTCGCCATATCATCTCCCTGAAGTGTCAGCTGCTGCAGTGGCATCAAGCTGCTGGAGGAGTCCATTCAGCTGTTCAGTCTAAGAAAGCCTGAATGAATACTAACTGGGTTGCAATCTTTGGTATTTCCTTCTTGAACACAGGGGCGCCACCACGAATTTTGGGCCCCATGAAAAAAATAAAATAAAATAATAATAATAATAATAATAATATATATATATATATATATATATATAAATGTGTGTGTGTGTGTGTGTGTGTGTTTAGTCGATGATGGTTTAATAATTTTATATTAGTTTTTACCTATTTTTTGGGGCCCGTCAGGCAAGGGCCCTTGGAATTGTCCTAACTTTTCCCCCATATACGGCACCCCTGCTTGAACACAAGTTGGGATAATGTCTTTATCTCCCTCAAAGTGAAAAATCACCGCAATGCACAAGCATTTGCTTTTCTAAGTGAAGTGCTTTGTAGATTCGCCTGGACAGGTCCATATGCTCTGTGATTTCATTATTCAATATTCATTTTCATACAGCATTTATGAACACTTGAGGATTAATGCGGTTATGTAAAAAGACTGGAAAACTGCACCGAAGACTATGTTGGCTATTAGTGTTTTATGTAACAAGGAGAGCACTGCCCCAGAGTATGTGGCTCCACTTGGCTGTTGGCCGGTGGAAAAGCAAACCGGTTCTTTGTTGGCACCAGTTAAGCACTGGCTCTAGCACCAGCTCCGAACTAGGTGTTTTTTGGTGGAAAAGGGGCATATGTAAGAAGCTGGTGATGCACAATGTCCCGCTGGCCCACAAGCCTGGAGAATGCTCCATAATATCTCAAATAATTATCATTCATGCTTGAACTGATCACTTATATCATCTATTAGCAATAATTTTTTAAATTAGATTAAATCTTGTAGCATTACAGCTGTGCCCTTTGATTTTGTCTCGTGTAATTAAAGAAATTATTGCAGTGCCACATTATGTAATGGCATGCATAGTACAGTGCTATAGTAGTACCCAGCTATAGTACTAGACTCTCTCTCTCTCTCTCTCTCTCTCTCCCTCTCTCTCACTTATCGTCTAGCTTCCCATGATCATGGCGTGGGCCACAATATCTTATTAGGCCACACTAACTCAGGCCCTACACTGGCTAAGCATGTGGTGTTTTGCCATTACAGTGGGACATGCAGAAGACACTGAGTGGAGGCCAGAGAAGATGCTCCTGGACAACACTGGACAGAGGTTTCTGAACTGAGCTGCTCTGAGGAATTATTATTCAGGAGTTATTCATCTTGTGTTTTTCATCAGCATGTCAACATTATTCTTCTTTTTTTTTTCGCCTCTGAAAAATACACAGCATTGTTGCAAACACCATAGAGAAAGGCAGTATATTTGTTTTTTTTCTCTCTCTCTAAATTATTAATAATTAGAAACACATTCATCAAAAATTTTACACCTTCAACCAAATAAAAATACTAATAATAATTAAAAAAAAAAAAAAATACTACCTAAATACTAGCTTCTTTCTGGATGTAAGTTGTTGAATTTTCTGTCTTCTCAACAGTTTGAAATATTGTTGGAGAGGGCTTTCATCGATATGCAGTAAAAAGTGAACTATGGTTAGAGTACAGTATTGACTTAAAACCTTGTCTTCATGGCTTAGTGATTAATGTTGCTCTTTTATTGAGGTGTTAAAGCCTAGTACTGCGACATATATACATTTCTTTGACTTTTATGAAGAAGGGCATCGCTCCATAGGAAACAACCTCTTCAGAAACAGTTTGCCCCTGACCTTTCAGTGAAAACACGTCTGTTACTCATACAGACACTGAACTACAGGAGTAGACAACACTGAAAAGTAGAAGCGGAGACTGAAGTAGACGGGGCGAAGCCATCTTCCGTTTCAGCTCAAGCTAGCTGTGTTTTCATTTCTGCATTGATTTGTACGGGCCGAGCGGCGCAGCAGCTCGTTAGCTAGCCCGGGTTAGCTCGTGAGTGGGAGGGAAGGAGGGCGGTGGACGTGACGAAACCAGCTAGCACGTTTGACTCGACGTGGACGTGGAGTGGACTCTGAATCGTCTTCTGCTAACAAAATCTCCACCATTTTCAACTGTCTGACACCCAACAACAGACACACACCGGTGGCTGTCGTGTTGCAGCGTTGGGACACTCTCTTCCTCTCTGCTTTATGCATTAACTAGTATGGCCGGTAGCACTGCCAAGACGGTACACGACATTTTTCAAAGCATGGAGTACGGACCAACTTCCTCCAGCGCTGCCACTGCACAGGTAAATAAAAGTTATCATTTCATATTAAACTTGGTTACAGCAGAGCCGAGCTTGAAAGGGCAAGGGAAGATTATTCGCCTGTTATCTGATTAAGGCAATGAGCCGGGGGATGACGGTATGGCTCCTTTCCCCCCCAAGAATAACATCAAGCCCACGGTCAGATATCTTTACAATGATCAAATGTGTTATATGCCTGAGATAACGTGCTCTTATTTGAAGCATGTGAAGCCCATTAGTTCACTGTAAGCTCATAAGGTCCGCATGTGACCTGACAGTGCAGTGTGGAAGGCGGGTCTTACAGAGACAGTTTGTCTGCAGGCAGCTGGAGGTCCTGTTTTGACAGCCTCAGTTCAAACCCCAGGCTGCCACCGCTTTGACTGAGCAGAGTAGAGCAGTCTGCAAGTCTTTTTGACACATTATGCAATATTGAACAATGCATGATGTTGGAGTTACATTATTTGCTGGTCGGCTGAGCTGTCAGCATGTCAGTGTGAAGCAGAAAGTGAAATAACTCTGCTGGGAGAGCTGCAGTGCTGCAGTGTAAAGTTCACTGCAACAGCCTCTGGTCACCATGTGGGACTTCAGGTCTCAGTTCAGTGTCCACTCGTCAGTGTTGGGAAATACTGTTAACCCTCCTGTTGCCTTATAATAAAACTTGTCATCCAAGTTTATGTGTCTTGTTGACTGCCTTTAAATAAAACATAACACCAAACCCACCCACTGTTATACATCATAGTTCTTGTGGGAATCATGTTTTCAAAGCACAGTTTGCAATATATAAGTATTACAATATATTGCGATTTATTTTAACCTTTTTTCAACTTGAAATTATGTCTCTAAGGGGTAACTTTGACAGCATCTGTTTTGTCTAATGAGATAAGTTTTCATTCTGCTCCATCTCACTTCAGAATCAGAATAAGAAATACTAAATTGATCACCGAGGGCAGCTGGGATTCAGTCATTTTTATTGCAGCAAAATGGGATTGTCAAGCAGACAGACTGACCAGTTCTGTCATAAAAAACTTGTCATAAATGTTGCATCAATGCTTGGCAATACAATATCAGTAATTTATGTCCATGTACTGATACAATATCAAGATGCTATACTGAATTGATTTTTCAGTATCAATTTAGGTGAGGGCCTCAAAGCAGAGGGACATTTTTTTTAAAGATTGCAAGTGGCATGTTATAGTTCCTCAGTGTTATCCAAAACAACTGAAACAAGTGTGTGTAAAATGTTGATATTTCTTATATGTTTTGTACATCTAAAATGCCTTGGGTCAAATAGACCACAAAGAAACACCAATGCATACAAAATGTGTCCAGTACATTGAAAACACATCATCATGTTCATTTTATGTTCACCCAGTTGGCCCCATTAAATTAGGAAATGTCACTAAATGAAGCAGGAAAAAAAAAAAAGACAATAGGAGGGTTAAATCCAGTAGAAATAGAGCCTGTCAGTCTTTTGCTGCCTTCTGTCTTGTGAATGTTACAGTAAATCAGAGCCACATTAGTCAGGCCTGTTTTGCTAACAGGAGATGAGCTTGGTGAGTTTAGTGGGAGGAGGTCAGCATTGAAGAGAAACTGTACCTTGGTCTTCTGTCTGTCAATAGTTGACACACACCACCTTAGCACAACTGCCATGCTATTCGTTACCGTCCAGTGCAGGTCTCCTTGATGTTTGCCAATCAGATGTGACCACACAAGACTGGATTTTGCAGCTCATGTACAATGTCAGATCTGTTTTCTTGTGTTAGTGTCATAGGCTTGAACAGACTGTCCTCCTTGGTCTAATGATCAGTAATACATCATTAGTGTGTTATTTCAAATGCTGAATGCACACTAAATAAGAAACAGTCTTATCTTTTTAGCCACACTGCATTAACTGGTGCTGAAGTCAAAATCGGTGCTGGTTGTTTTTGTCTTGTTTGTTGAAGCAGAGATGGACATAAAGTTGCTGAATGGGCTACACGATTACCAGCCCATTTGGTCGCTGTTTGGTGGAATCTTCTTCATGGTCTTCCTCTTTCAAAAGGGCTGACATTCCTATTTTCTGGAGCTGCTTCATCCCCTTGCTCTCTCCAAGGCTGCTCGATGGAGACAGTGTTGGCAGTGTCAGTCAGTGTAGGACTGAACAGTTAATCAAAATATTATCAAAATCACAATATGGCCAAGTTCAATATCCATATCGCAGGTGCTGCAATTTTGATGGAGGTGAAATGTGTGACAAAACATTGTTGTAAATAAAGTATGGTGTGGTGCTACACATTGTGTTTTCCAGATGTAAGAAAACCTGTTTGTTTGGTACAGACCCCAGCAAAAATCACACCATCATCATTTTAATAGATTTTTCAGTGAAACTGTAAACTAAAATGCAAAAATTACCACATCATTAATCACATTGCAATTGCAATTTCTGTAAAATTAATTGTAGTATGATTTTTATTATTTTTTATTTTTTATTATATTGTCCAGTCCTGTTTCTAGCCTTGGAGATTTATCAATGTTTCCAGCAGTGGCCTCTGGCCTTTTTTCTCGTTCACTGTGTTATTCCTCACTGATAGCTGCCCTGCAGACTTGTGCCATCTGTCTTCTCTGCAGCCTGAATATTTGGTTTGTTTCCCTCTCTGTCTGACCAGGCCTGGCTGGACCACCACTCCCGTTCCCTCGGTCTCTTCATGGATGGCAAGTTTGTGTGTCCAGCAGACAGACAGACTTGCTCACTGGTTGATTCTAAAGGTAAAGGCAGCCCTTGTGTTCAACAAGCAGTTTATTAAGTGTAATTGTAAGTTTCAGTGTCATATGAGCCGCTCTTAGTTGTCCTTTATGAAATTATATGTTTCTGTCATCGTGGCTAAAAAAATGATATTCATGAGTTGGTTTATATTTTTTTCATTGTATTGTTTTCTTAATAAATACCTTTTTATATCGGTCGTTCTATGTTTCAAAATGTTTCTAAACCTTGCTGCGTCCCACATGTCACTCATGGGACAATAAAGTGTCAATTTCTCTATCTGTACTCACAAATTACTCTCAGAATATCCCTGTTGTGTACTGCAACCCAGTGCTCCCCAGAATTGTATTTGTATATGCATGCAGTCCCCTCATTGCATATACAGCCATGGGATGCAGTGATACAGTGAATTTCTCATGCAGCAATATCGGTATATTACCTCAGTTTGGAGAGCGGCAGACTGTCAGGAAGAGTCCTGGGTTCAAATCTTGTTTGGCAAATGATTCAGCCTGGGATCGGCTTTTTAACCCAGCGAGCACAGAATGAAGACATTGTGCTCTTTTGATGGTCAGTTTAAAAGGTAGCATTTTCCACCTCCATATGAAGGAATAACTTACACCCCACAGCGAAATCATCTTTAAGTTTGATAACATTGATTGATGTATGCAGTGAAGAACACAGGGAAAATTCAGGCTGTCACTCATGACAGTGCCTCAGTAATGCAGCCTTTACCAGTCTGGTTGCATCTTATCAGGAATTACATGCTTGTTGAAATGAAATGAGATGACTTGTGTGTTTTTCACCCCTCTCTCTGTAGGCAGTGCTGTGTGTAGCACAGTGTGTGCTGTGGACCACGATGTTTCCAAGTGTGTTTCCTCTGCTGTCATTGGCTTTAAGGCCTGGAGCAGCCTGTCCTGCTTCGAGAGGGCCAAAGTGTTGCTCAAGTACGACACCACATACCGTCACACACAAACTGTTTACTAGCTGTGAGTAAGGTTGGCTTGCATTATTGCCAGACACTGCTTGAACCTCCTAGTGGTAACAACTAAACATTACTAGGGACCCAGCAAGTGCAGCCACTGGCTGTTCTGGTGTTTAAAGGCAGAATGAGTAGGATCTGTTTATTTTGGTTTGTAAACACAACATTTAAAGTTGGCCCCTCTTCCCTGGCTAAGCCCGCAGCGAGTTTTTGTTTCCTAGAATGGGGACGGAATGAATGCCATTGCTGTCCTAGGAAAAGTATTTGGCCTACCGACACCAACTATGCGTCACTCTTCATTCTCATCCTCTCCTTCAGAGCTTGCCAGCAGGTGAAAGCCAACCCAAGATTCACTCTTGTTGTGGAACGAGGTTTGCCCGCGTAGCGTTTCACCTTGCTGTATTTACTTTTTTTCCGCCATCCACGTTCGTGATTTCCGGAACTTCCTATTGGATTTCATGTTGTCGAGCAGCGAAACAAGAAAATCCAGGCAGAGGGCAGGGTCACTACAGATACACACACCAACACACACTTCTAGTGGCTTATAAGTGATGACTAAAGGATTATTTTTATATGAATTTCTACATTGTTCTTTTAAGAAAATCCTACTCATTTTGCCTCCTAGTAAGTAAATAAGTTCAAGTTTTGCTTTATTGTGATTTCAGCTAATGAACGTACATACCCCTATATATAAATAAACTGTACACAGGTGCAGTAATAGTAGTTGCATAACAAGAAGTTATTAGTTCACTATTTAAGTAATAGAAGACGAGAGGATGTGTGTATTACAGTAAAAAAAAAAAAAACAGCAACCAAACCACAGCCACGACCAAAGCAAATTCTGTATTTACTATGAAACACAGGCTTCGATTGTTCTGTTTCTTTTATTTCTTCCATTTTTTTAGCAACAGTATTGTTATTGTTGCTACAAGACAAGAAAAGGAACTAAGATAAGATGAGCATTGATTTCCAAGGGAAATTTGAAGAATGAATGAATGAATTTGAATAAAATGTGTCTTTTCCAGGATGGGCAGTGTGCTCGGGCAGCATGGTCAGTGTGTGTCGGAGGTGTGTGAGCTGAGCAAGACGTCCTGCTCACCCTCCACCTTGCTCAGACTGCTCCAGTACTACAGCAGCTGGGCGCAGCTCAGAGACTCGCTCATCACTGACTGGAGTCCCTTGGGTGAGTGTGTGTGTTGTAGTGGGACGATTAGGGTTTGGGGAGAATTACAAAGAAAATTATTTGGTAATAGTTGAAGAGGTCTAAGAGCGGAAAGGTGGGAGTGGTGTGTGTATATGTGTGTTTGATGCCTGACTTGTACATGCATGTTTCAGGGTTTACAAAGTAGCATGTGTGTTTCTCACACTTTTTTTTGCTGTGTTTTCCAGGTGTGGTGGCCGTAGTCGCCTCTGATGACTGCTCCCTCTATTCTCTCATGCAGAAAGTCGTGCCGGCACTGGCCATGGGTAACACACACACACACACACACACACACACACACACACTCATTGGGACACAATTGTTCAAATGTTGGAATGTTTGTTCAGATAAATAAAACATTTCTTTCTCTTCTTCTAAGGCAACTCTGTGGTCATCGTGCCCGGCCGGAGCTCTGCCCCTCCAGCTCTCTTACTGGCCCAGCTGTTTATGGAGGCAGGACTTCCTTCCAGCGCCCTCAGTGTGCTGACAGGAAGTGACGTTTCTCTGGGAGCCAAAGTGGCCCAGAATCCAAACATTAGCTATGTCACATACAGTGGCAACAAGCAGGTTTGTGTTTTGTGTGAGATTACTTGAGCGATTTTTTTTTTTTTGCTTTAAATCCAGCTTTGTTTTTAATGGAAAACATGGTGTATAATCCACAATTCTCCTTCAAATATCTCTATGGCCTTCTCTCTGTCTCCCAGGACGGAGTGACCCTGTGTAAAGCCACAGCCGGGCTCGGCGTTCCTGTCTCTGTCTCCCCCTGTGTCGGTGCCACGTGTCCTTTTATCATCTTTGAGTCGGCTGATATTGATAGTGCTGTGGAAGGAGTGATGGAGACTGCCTTCAAGGCAAAGAAGGAGGTAAATGAGACAAAATGTACCCTGTCTGTGGAACGGTGCTTTGTGTTTGTCAGTCAGTTATAACATATATGATCTAAATCAAGGAAAAAAGTGAGAAGAGAGCATATTTTTTTGTGAAATTGATAAAGATAGTGATCATCATCATCAGATCAATACTGAGTAAAGTAATTATCTGTAACATTTTAAGATAAACAAATGTTTCAGCCAATTTCCAGTTATTGAAAACTTTGACCATAGTGTCTGGTAGCTCTCTCCTGCTGCACAGGAAGTGAAGCATTTTACATTTCCAGAACTGGGTAGTCAGGATGAGCAGTGATAGCCACCGTGTCTGAACAGAGACAGAAAAGAGCACCACCTACAGAGCCTCAGTCTTCACCAACAGGAACTCCAAGGAGAAAGATGTCACAGCACTGGAAACACTGTTTGATTGACAGTTGATATCTGAGAAGTGCAGCGCATAAACGCTACAGAAATGACTACCATGAAAATTTTTTTAAAAAGATAGACCTCAAGGATTAATGCTTTAAAAGATGATGGCCAAATGCTTTTTGTATTTGGAGCAATGCAGAACCACCCTCAGTAATTTGGGTTGTTTTAACCATTTTTTGTTGTTGTTGTTGTTGCTCCCTTCCCTCAGGTCCAGTGGGTGCTGTGTGTGCAGGAGAGTGTGTTGGACGGTGTTGTGTCCCGCCTTCGGCTGCGCATGGCAGCGATGAAGTGTGTGGCTCTCGCCAGCGAGGGAGACAGGGCTCAGGTGGACGCGGCATTACAGGAGGCTCAGAAGCAGGGGGCCACGGTGAGTCACTGAACATTCAGAGGTGCCTGTCCCGACTGCATACTTTATCTCTTTTCCTGTGAAAAACTTTCCTTTGAACCCAGGAACCCTTTTTGAGGAACCAGCAACATTTACTGACGTTTCCATTGGAGAGACCAATCCCTCTTTACACACTGAAGGTTGAGTTCCTTAGTTGTAAACATCCAAAAGTATAACCTCAGTTTTTAAAACCAGGAACGAGCAACCACAAACAAATAATTCATCATTTGGCTAATAAATGAGAGAAAAACATACCTTTCATCTTTGTTTGTGACTGCACATCATGTTAGAGTTGATTTCCATTTCTCCTCTCCAGTAAATAATCATGAACATAATGATGGCTTCGATATCTTCCATGTTTAATGTGTTGCTTGTGTCAGTTGCATGTGGTTTCTCATTTACTCTGCTGTTATGCTCTCCTCTCTCTTCAGCTGCTCCAGCCCTGCGCTGCCCCCCCTTCCGGCACCCAGTTCCCTCCCACAGTGCTGTGTGGGACAGCCCCCTCCTCCCCATGCGTGGTCAACCCTCCTCCTGGACCGCTGCTGCCCCTCATGTCATTCAGAAGCAACACAGAGGCAGTTTCTCTGGGTAAGGAGATGTTTATGGGTGTGAACATGTGTGCCTCCTCTCCGAGAGTGAATTTCCACCTAAGCCACTGTTAATGTATATCTTTGTATATCTTATTTTAGCATATTCTACTAATTCTGTACTCTGTGAAGCACTTTGGTCAACCTTAGTTGTTTTTAAATGTGCTATATAAATAAAGCTTTACTTGACTTGAATGCGACCGTTACCCACAGCCAACCACAGTCCACACGGCCAGGCAGCCTCCATCTGGACTGAAGACCTCACCCTGGCTCTGGAGACAGCAAAGAGGTACAACAACACGGTCTTTCTCTCAGTTCTTTTCCTCATTCCTCCTGTTCTCATTGACCACGGCTCTGTAGCTCAGATATAGAAACACACGCAATAGACCAGAGAGGGAGCTGAGATGGTTTCCCAAGAAGCGGCTTAACATGTTGCCGCTCCACTGTGCCCATCAGGTTTGGACATTATGTCAGAATCACTTGATTAGTTTGCGACCAAGAGATGTGATTAGAGGAAGGTGAAGGGCTGATGCTTTAACAGATATGATAATTATAAGACAAATACTGAAGCAGCAGACAAGAATGAGCACCCATTTGCCCCATGCCTTGAGTGCTAAATGAAACACACATTTGAATAACTGAATGGAAAAACTCAACATTGACAGTAATCTAGAGGTTTGAACCTTCAGGCATGCCACACTTCTGGCCACGTCCAATCAGTGTTGTGGCTGCAGGTATTTTTGGCAGCTATCATACGCGAAGTACCTGCGGCTTCATCACTGATTGGGTGTGGCCAGAAGTGCTGCATGCTTGAACGTTTCAACCCCTATTGGGCATTACAGTCACATTTTAAATCTGCATACAAAAAGTCTACTTACTAAATTGGTTCCTGCAGCAAGTATTCTGCCAGCTTAACATCTGTGCCTGACTCTTTTCCTTCTCCTTTCTGTCATCCTCCTCCACATCTCCTTTAACCCTCCCTCCCTCCCTTCTTCCTCTCTCCACAGTCTGTCAGTAGGCTCAGTGTGGGTGAATTCCCACTCCATGTCGGACCCCTGCCTGCCTGCTTCTGGCCACAAAGACAGCGGCACCTGCACTGACGGAGGACAGGAAGTAAGCTCTCCAGTGTTTTCTTGTTCGGTTAACAGACAGTTGACAGTGGCTCTGATTGAGCTTTATACTTGTTTGAATTTGCCTCACTTGATTGATTTATTGTTGATGGACCTTGATTGATGCAGGACCTCACTGCCCAAAAATTAGTTGTCAGGCCTTTATGTTGTCTACCTGATTTAACGTGTCAGATCAACATATGGATGCGATCAAGATACCAACAAAAGCAGAAAACAAAGGAGCAGGAAAACACAGATGTTCAGTAAAAATTTGCTTTTTATCTCAACAAATTTGAAGTGTCTGGAAGAAAAACCGTAAAAAAATACGTCGTATTTAGTATGATTTTACACAACACCACCACACTTATTGTAAGTGTTAAACTTACTGGTTGCTGCAGGGGTTGAACTTGTGCTTACAGGATGGTCTCACTAACAACTAGGCTGCCCAGCAGTGACTGAATCTTGTCGTGTTGATGTCCTCTCTGCTTCCTACCAGGGTCTGTACCAGTTCCTGCAGCCCTCATCTTCCTCTTCCTCTCCTCCTCTTCCTCGCTCCTCTTCCATCTCTATGGATTACAGCAACTTTGGAACAGCAACTTCTCCGGCCGTCATCCCTAATGGGTCAGACCCTGCCAGGTGTGTGTGTGTGTGTGTGTGTGTGTGTGTGTGTGTGTGCGCGTGCCGACATTAAGGCATGAGTGCAATTTTTGAAATCAGAGCATGACAAAATAAATACAGTGTGTTAAACATTGTTAAATTGATATTAAAAATATTTTTGGCACATATTATATATTTGCACATATATATTTTTCAACATTTTGAAAGTATTTTTAAAATATTTGTATTTTTAAAAATATTTATAGCATATTTTAATCGTAGATGTGGACAGAAAACTGACATCCGTCTGAGGAATCTGAGGCAGACCAAAGCCCAAATGTAACCCGTTTTCATCTCTCTTTTTATTTTCTGTCTTTTTGCCTCTTGCTTCTCCTCAGTGCTCCCAAGTCTTACCTCCAGTTTGTTGGAGGAAAGTCGTGCAAGTCAGAGTCTGGATCCAGTGTAGCAGTTCAGTCACCAGAGGGCACCACTGTGCTGGCCTACTGCCCAGACGGAGGCAGGAAGGACGTCCGCAACGCTGTGGAGGCTGCTATCAAAGTCCAGCCTGGGTGAGAGCTGGTGCAGCCACACACACACACACACACACACACACTGTGGAGGTTGGGTACGGCCCTAAAATGTAGGACAGAGGTAATCCTGCACACTGCTGAAACTTAGAAAACTTACAGATTTTTTTCACAAAAACTGTGATTTCAGTCAGAGACCTTCATCAGCAAGACATGAAACTAACTGACACATGAAGACACGTCATTTAGCACAAAGATGTTCCAGTTGTCTTTGCAACGCTGTGCAGATTGACCTCCTTTCTACGTTTCGTCTATTTTCATTCCTACACACCTGCATAAACATGACTCAGGTGTGCAAAACTACTTTGTTTGCTTTTGATATGATATGATATGTAACTGGGAAGTCATTCTTAACATTTGTGAATTTATAACAAGCAAATGTTTGGCATTCTCACCTCATAAATGACTAAGACAATTAATCAGTTATGAAAATTATAAGTGATTGATTTTCTGTTGGTGGACTACTGATTAGCTAATTGAGTTCATTCAGCTCTATTTCAGGCCTGACCCTCATCAGCTGCTTTAGTGCAGAGCCACTGAAGATGAGATGTTAGTAGATCTGTAATGAAGGATTTTACAGGATTTTGATTTTAATTTCAACAACAACAAGCCACAGTCTGAGGAACTTTGACAGCTAGCAAGCAATCGGTGTAGCTACCTATGACTTCAGTGAATATTCAATACCCTCCAGTTCTGATATAACTGATGCTATAACAGCATCTCAGAATAGCAGCATGGTTTGCCAAGAATTACAGAAAGCAAATTGTTCAGGCAACCTTTTTATCCCTTATGGACTATGGGGATGTGATTTAAATGGACTCTCCTGCTTAAACCTCTCCATGCAGTGTTATCATTCTGCCCTCAGGCACAACAGGACATGGCTTTAGAGCACATGGTTGTATACTGTATGAAAAAGTTGGGTGCTGTTAATTTACAAAGCACACCTTGGCAAACTTCCTAGGTATTCCCCCTCTCTTTTTAACTATAGATCAGTTTCACACTGTACTATGTTCCAAGACTATTTAGTCCTGGAAAATCAGCGTGTCAGCATTGAGATTGGGAAACTAGCTTTTGAATACTGTGCTCCACACAAGTAGAGAAATATACAGCAGCTTTAAGTCTCTATTAACCTACACGCAACAGGGTTTTCCCAAGTCACTGGATTTTTTTTTTATTATTTTGTTGAACTGGTGTTTGTTTTGTGTTCTGTTGCTTTTATTTGTTGCCTTTTTATATTTTATATTACTATATATATAAATATTGTAATCAGGCAGTCCTTGAAAAAGAACGCTTGCTCTCAATGGCCTTGTGTAAATAAAGATTTTGATTGATTGATTTGGCACCTAAATCCAACTCCTAAACCAGTAACTCTAGTCAAAACATAAACCTAATTCAGCAAAATCAGCTTTGACCTAAAGCATATCCCCTGTGACATTTAGAAATGATTTATAGCAACAATTTCACACTTAATTAATTTCCTGTGGGGTAGTAAAAGACTTGTATCCTCTCCCCAGCACTCACATACACACTATCCAGACAAAGCAGGGCAGGCTTATGCAATGCAGCAAGTTTTGATTTTATCAGCAATCAAAGTCCAACTTGACTTTGTGAGCTGATAAAAAGACTGCACAGTCTGCAGAGACATGTCGCCCAGGCTGTTATCAGCCACATACAGGAGAGTATCCAAACAGAGTCTCAGGCTTTGGCCGTGTTCTAGACCACTGCCACATTTTAGATTACCAGTGTCTCATTTTTGGTGAAATGACAATATACACAGCTTTCCAGCATCATTACAGAGAACATTTACAGTACATAGTCACTAATACAAGGTTAACATGCAGGATCTTCAAGTTTTCTGTTGTTTAGGCATCATATGCAACCATCATGACCATCAAAGTTTATTATTATCAAATTATAATAATAATAAACTTTATTTATATAGCATCCTCACTAAACAGTTTAGAGTGCTCTCTAATAAAATACAATACGCATATTAACAGTAGGAGAAATCAGATAAAAGCTATTTTAAAATAATGAGTCTTAGTAAAGATTTGTTGCTAATGTCTGAGAAAAGAGCATTGCAGTAGTGAAAACATGGTGCAATGAAAGCATGGACAACTTGTTTTTGGAAAGAAGAATAGGATAAAGGTTAGACTAGCAAAAATCAGGGTACGGTGAAGGTGGTCATATAATAAATAGGTAATGTGCAGTGATGATTCAGATTGTGACTGCAGGGTTCTTAACAAGTTGGGCGGCCTCCTCTAAACTGGGGGACTTAGCTTCATCCCAGTTACTTATACAAGGCTTACTCAGAGTCTTGTAGATAGATATACAGGGATTACAGGGTATACAGGGATATGCAAGATACGTGTAAACTGTTCATCTTAATTTACACTATAATCCGGATATGAGTTTAAGAATACAATCTGCTTGTAAACACACAGGTGATCATGTTAGTATTGGTGCAAAAAAAAATTTAAAAATCCCATAAGCTGTCTCTTACATCATCCTTTCTTCCTTCTAGCTGGATGAAAAAGAGCATGTCTGCACGCGCTCAGTCGCTGCACTCCCTGGCCAAGGGCCTGGAGGCGAAGAGGCGGGACATAGCTGCGTCAATCAACGCCCAGACAGGCCTCTCGTTAGAGGAGGCTGACAAAGAGGTGGAGCTTAGTATTGCCAGGCTCAGTGATTGGGCAGCTTGTTGCGACAAAATCCAGGGAGGAGCACCGGTGAGATGTTATGATGTTATACGATGTCCAACAAAACTTCTACATGTGGTGTTTTACTTGCTGTTACTCATTTATTCTCTCTTTTTACTGCAGCCAGTGCCGCAGTCTGGCTTTGCCCTCTCCCTCCCTGAAGCTCTGGGAGTGGTTGGTGTGGTCCTGCCCGACAACAGGCCCTTCCTCTCCATGGTTACGCTGCTCGGTGCAGCTATCGCCATGGGCAACGCTGTTGTTATGGTGCCCAGTCAGAAGCACCCACTTCCAGCTTTGGCCTTTATCCAGGTGTGTGTGCCTGTTGTAACTGTTGGGGTGAACGCTCGCTCAGAAGATATTAATCTTCATCGGGCAGCAAGGTGGTGTAGTGAATAATATGATTTAGTCAGTGTATAAATAAAATAGACTAAGAATAAAGGCTAAAATCAAACGTGTTTGTACGTTGTTCGGCCTCTTCTCCAATTTGTCATCAGGCACAAAATTATTCAACATTTATCCAGTTTTATGCCTTTTTAAATCACAAAGAATTACAGCAAATCCACATCAAGAAACTGGATTGTCCCCTCTCCATAACTAAGCATGATGGAGCAGTGACATGATCCCGTGACAAAATGAAATCTATTGGGACGCCCTGGTAGAGTGTGTACCACTTGTTAAGGCTGAAGTCCTGACCGCAGTGTCCTGGGTTCAAATCAAAGCCCAGGCCCTTTGCTGCATGTCATGCCGTCTCTCTCCCCTGCCTTTCCTGTCTCTCTCTACTGTCACCATCAAATCAAGCAGAAATGCCAAAAAATAATCTTGAAATGAATTGACGTCAAAAGAGGGTTTCCGAGTAAAACACTAACAGATGAGATTCAGCCGCTGAATTCCAGCTCCAGACCTGCTGCTCTCTGTCTGACCTCTGACCGCTCTGTGGAGCAGCAGACTTCCCTACAGGGATCAGTGACTTATCAGCACTAGACAGACTAGTAAAGTGCACACACTAGAGCACAGAGGATTTAGGTCTTTGGGGGGTCTATAAAACTCCCAAAATATTATTTTAATTTCCAGTAGGTTTAAAGTAAAATGGATCTTTGGTCACGCGTTGTTGTATATTTACCACGGTGTTATGAGTCCACATGATGGTAAAATCTCCCCAGTACTTGCTAGGTGCACCTCTGGGCTGCTAATTCACAATACTCTGTTTCTGTCTCTCCATTCACTCCTATAGTAAAACAGCTCTCAAAATAACACTTTTAGCACTTAGAAAATTTGTCCAGCTGTTCTGCGCAACTTGTAGATAATGTGCAAGTGCATACAAATGATTGTGTTTGCTTTTGTGTAAATATAGTCTTTATGTGTCTGTGTGACTCTGTGTGATCAGTGACCTATTGTATTTACCATGCAACGTGTTTGTGTGCCTGTCTGTGCATGCATGAATTAGTGTGTCTAAACGTTGATTTTATCTCTCTGATCCCTCTTCCTGCTCAGGTGCTGCAGTCTGCAGACCTGCCTGCAGGCTTGGTAAACATCATCACAGGAAGCAGAGATCAGCTGACGGCGGCTCTGGCCAATCACAGCGTCCTCAAGGCCATTTGGTACTGGGGTAACGCGGAGGTAAAGACAAAACACTGACACACAGACACAGTACAGATAAACAACAGCTACATTCTGTGTAGATGCACTACAGCATGATCGACCAATCACTGATTTGCATTGAAATTAATGTGTTTTGCTCACTGCAAACATCAAGAGGAACATTTCAGTGTAGCAGTCTGATTCTTTGTACACTACTCCACTCAACAAACACACTTGAACAGCACCCTCATTATGTACACTCACACACTTTATCTCTTACTTACCCACTGTCATAGAGTTAATGTTTTCTCTCTTTTCCTCTCTCTCTGCTCTCTCAGGGCTGTCAGTATCTGCAGTACACCTGTACCAGCCCTCTGAAAACCCTGTGGCTGCACTGCCAAAAGGAGGAGAAGGACGGAGGCATGGACTGGACTCAGCTCCGTCCCTCACACAAGGAGGAAATGTGGAGGAAGGCCGTGCAGTGGAAGAGCATCTGGATCCCCACCGCCTAGAGAGGGAGAGAGGAGAGGGGGATGAGGAGGGAGATGAAGGGAGAAAAAGAGTCAGATGTTTCAACCTCAACCTTTAGCACTTCATCTGTTGGTTTGCAGATGTTTGTGTGTAAACCAGTCGGAAATCAACAGTGGCTCAGGGCAACAATGGCCAAGAAAAATTAATATAATTCCAGCAAAATAAAAAGTATGGGCAAAAAAATGGTTCCATTAATTAAGACTACCCTTTTTAGATGAAGTTGTTGGGAATGTGGATACGAGGTTTGTTGATCTGAAAATAAGCCAGCACTCAGCTGGAAGCCATAGAAACCTTTGTCAGCCGTAGTGAAAAATGCCAGCCCTGCATAAGAAATGGGGCAATAAAACAACTCACTGAAACTAATGTTAATTTCTTACACTCGTGTAAAAATATGTTATCTGTTTTTGCCACAATTCTAACAGTTAACCAGGCCAGAGAACAGCACAGATTTGAGATCTGGGACCGAAGACGAAAAGAGGTAGTGAGTAAACATGAAAGAGGAAGAATGAGAAAAGAGGTTAAATATATGACAGGATTTACTCTGTGGTGTGATGCAGGCTGTCCAGAGTCATTCCTTTTGAATCTATTGATTAAAAAAATAAGTAATGCACTTAAAAGAGGTATTAGAAACAGAGGGGGGATTTGGGGGACTTTTGCCAAATCCTATAAATAGTTAACCCTTTTATAAAGGTTCTGTGTTATCAGTGTGGCTGGTATGTGGGACTTACCAAGTTAACACAGTACAAGAAGCAGTTACTGATATTACATGTTCCTAAAATGGATGTCTACCATAAAACTGAATTTACACATAGTAGTCCTGTCTAGCTTCAAAAGGTTAAGTCAGTATTAGCAGCTCCAGGATTTTTTTGGTTGTTGTTCACCATCAGTCTTTGCTCTCCTGTTTGAGAGAGACTTTATCAGATTAACTGAGCTTATTATGGGGACTAAAAAGAGCAGTTTTCTCTTTAAATCAGTATATAGTCACCATTACACCTAAACTAATGTAAATTAGCATTGATTAGCACTTAAGTGGAAATCTCACTTAGATAGTGATAACATAAAAGGGGGATAACTCAGCTTAGAAGGGTAAAGCATGTGAACACTACACAGTAAAAATCCTGCAAATAAAGGAGAAATCCTGCCTCAGAAAGTCTTACATTGTTATATAGAATCAGGTTTTGATGTTCACTGCATTCCAAGATAATGAATTCATGTTTCCCAGAATGCCTTTAAACTGCCCCCATAGAACATATGTGATCTTTTTACTTCCAGCTGTTTAATGAGAGCAGAGCAAGAGTTTCTCCAGTGGAGCAAAACCTTTGTCCTGATGCTGCACTGCATTCTGCTCTATTCATGTCCCAGTCATGAGCCCACTATTGCAAGATGCTGAAGTGTTATAGGGTGTATTTTTCCTTTAAGAAACCATAGATTTTGCTACGACTTACCGCATACAGTTGAGGTCTTTCCAAAGGATATTGGATTTCTTTTTAAATGTGTGATTCTCTCTTGATTCTCTCTTGAAGGAGAAAGGCTCTTTAGACTTTGGTTTGATTTGTCTGGGAACTAAACCTCACAATCAAGTGCATGGAGTGCTGCTGTTGCTGCCCTCACTGTCACAAGACCAATGACTTTCTACCTCTACCTGCTGTTCTTATGCAAAGCTTTGAGCTCAGTCATCAGACCTCTGCTGCTTTTTGTACAGGCATCCTAGCTCTAAGGTCGTCAGGGTCTACAGTGTGCTCACTTTTAACAGCCTTGGATCATAAAGCATAAAACATTTTCAGGTACCAGAGATGTGTGGTAGCAACTTAAGATGTGCCAGTCGTAGTCTTCCTCAATACAGTAATAAAACCTGATCTGCCTTAGAGCTCTGCCTGTGAATGAGTTAAATGAAGTTGATCATGTGAAACCTTAACCCCACCTTACTAACACAGATCCTCAATACTGTACAATGAGATACTGTAATTTTCTGGCCATAGAAGTGTACCTCCAGGTCTGTGATCTTAACTTTACCAGTGAAATCAAGGTTTTGTTCAGATCTGATGTGTGTGATGAGAGAGCTGTGTCTAAAAGCCATTATTAAAAGATGATCACTTTACATACAATTTTTTTTGTTCTCTTGTTCTCTGCTTACTTTTATTTTTATTAACCTATATCCAGGAAAAAAAATGTTCTTTTCTAAGTTTAAATATGTAAAGATTGTTTTTTTAATAACTGTAGCAAGTTTAATCTCATACACTTCACACAAAATGCCATGCATACTTTCAAGTGTTGGTTCCTGTTTTCACTCCCCGCTTCCCTTTTTGTTTCCTTTCCCAAAACTGTTCCCAGACCTTGAGTCGTTTCCGACTCCACCCCCTCACTGTCGCCGTGTCCTCGGGACTGTAGAATGCTGAGTCACAACCATGACACAGCAGAACCCTCAGGACCAACCCTGACTTGAATTTTTGCACAGGACCTTGTGACTAACAGTCATTCTAACTTATGACTCGACACCAAATAAGGAAGACGGAGAGACGGCAGATGCCTAAAATGCTGAATCACTTTTTGTAGATCTGAGATGGAATGTGCAGGTGCAGGATTACCTTCATGTGACCTGCACGTAGTCTGCTGCCTTAAGCTTTTCCAGATGCACAAGTCATTTTTCTTGCCCCTTGTCTTGTTGAACTTAGAGAATACAGCACAGTAGGTTACAGTGGTTTAGTAGAGTAAGGCACTGGTTCTCAGACTGGGGGCTTGTACCTTCACAGGTTTGTTGGACAATTTTTTAGATTCAATTCATGTGAAAGGGAATGCAAACAAAGTGGATAAATAAGTCCCAGCACCCATTTTTTGTGTAATTATAATTATATAATAAATATAATATATATTATATATTTGTGAAAGCACTATCAGGGGGTTTCTTCCTGATGCAAGGTTACTCTGTAAAAGCTTCCTACAGATGATACCTGCAGGATATAAGTGCCAGTTCAAATAGAAAAATAACAAAAAAAAGACATTTAATTTCCACAAAAAATGGAGTACTGATCATCAGTATATCCATTTGAACTCATATCTAACACTGAGAATGAGACATCAAATGGGAATGATACCTGGCCCTTATTGTTCAGTCTGTTATGGTTGAACTGTTGGCTTTTTTGTACATGTTATATGAGAATGTTCAAGTTTTATTTATTTATTTATTTATTTATTTTAGGGGTAGGGTTGTCGATGCCCTTGTGGTATTGATGAGGATGCAGCTGCCAATGGACCCTGTACATCTTTTAAATGATGACTTTTAAAGAGCAACCAATGAGGATGTTTCAATACCATGTGGACTGATGTCACACCCAGGGAACTATATAGCCCAACACTCTACCAAAGTTCAGTTTGCTTTAAGAGGTTCAACGCACTGATGTACTAACAGTGCTGATCTATAATATTATTTTGCATATATCAGTGGTCACTTGTCAAAAAAATTGCAATCAACAAACCATGCTGATGGTGTTGTGGATGTGAAACCGTTCACACTGCCTGTTTCTAATCTTACATCTTGGCATTCCTATTTGTTGTGTACAGCATTTTATAAAGACGTTATTAGTTATAAAGATAACAAATTATGATATCCCCATCACGTTTAATGTTTACACCTTGTGTATAACTGAACAGCCCTCAGCTGAGCATTAACAATTTCCAATGCCAATCACAAGCTTTACTTTCCTCTCCTGGGAGAGCAAGGTCATCTACTTCGGAAGCCAACAGCCATGGGAGGGCTTCCAGAAATTTCTGGAATGAAAGTACTACGGGAAAAAAACAAAACAAAACAAAAACCTAAGGGCAGGAAAAATTGTGAGGCAATATCTCAAGAAATATCGAGATAATTCTGAAAGGGAAACGTGCATTTTTCTAGATTTTACTAGATTTAACTGTCAAATGACAAATGTTCCTGTGGATGTTTAGCTCTTGTACCAGCTAATACTTCATCATGAAAAACAGGTTATTCCAAGAGAATTTCCTGAGTAACCCTGCTTATGTCTGTGCCCACTAGCCAGGCTCTCCAACAGCCTCAGGAGTGGATTCATACTTTGGAAGATTAACTAATTCAAGCGTTTTGTCCTCAAATGACAGGATAAGAGGTGCAATGTTGGCAGTTCAACAATATCCTCCCTCTTTTTCTTCTGTTTTCTTTGGTAGGAGAATGACCCTCGGGTCAACATGACTCATTATTGTGAAACACAAGTCTGTCATGACATTGCAAAATAACCAACAGTGTGCACTACAGGTAAGATTCCTTCTTTGGCCATTTGACAAATCTCTTTCACACTTTACAATTATTATGTAACTAGTAGACAATCCAGGCACTGGTACCCAAAGCAAATTTTTTTTTTAAAATTATGCTCAGAACAAAAATCTCTCATAAAATAAAGTTCTGGTTGCAAGTAGTGACAGTCAACACCACAGAATTAAAAAGACAGAACTCACAGTCCCATACAAAACAGCAACATTTGCTCATTTGGCTGCTCTGCATGGCTGCTATAGAACCATTAATAACATCATTATGGACAAAAGCACTTGTCTTAAAGTACATGCCAGAAAACTGGTATGGTTTCACGACATGAAAGGATCATTGTGATTTAGAAAAGATGACTTTAATGATCGCTGGGGGGAAATGAGACTGTTGCAGCAAGTGTGAGTAGGATGCAGTGGGGGGAAAAAAGTACAAATTAGGACATTGCATCATTTTATGGTGTAACCTTGTCTCATTTACTTTCCCTGACAACACTCCTCATCATAATTCTGCAACAACCATTGCAAGTGGACACCGTCATACACCTGGAAGTGTCCTGTCTGATTCTACTGCATTGCTCAGCACCCGTTCAGACTGACAGGTGGGTTTGACACACTGAGCTGAAAGGTTTAGCAGGGCAAAGTGAGTGGGAAGTCACTGTCTGACAGGTACCGTGTCTGTTTAAAGTTCAAGTTTGTTTTGTTTGTTAAACTACATTTAGAGCCCACAGCCTTACATTCTCAAAGGGCTTTACAGACCCACAACAAACAAAACAGGACGCCACCCCCTCACCTAGCCCTCATAACAGGTAAGAAAAAATAAAACATTATACCATCATCATTATTATTTAGTATTGTGTGTCTCTCTCTTTACAACATTTAAAAGCTTTCATTATGTACAGGTATTACCAGTAGGCTATTACTGTCGAATGTAAATAGTTCCCTGTAGAAGTAAATCTTCTGGTAGTATCAGCAGGATTCAAACCATCATCTCTAGCAGCTCTGCAGAGCAGTCAAGAAACCTGCTGTTTTCAACTATACATCAACTTTCAAGGCCTTTCCTCATTCCCTTAGTAGTTTTGCAACACTGCTGAGGCATTCAGTGTTGCAAAACACCCTGTGATAATACCCACACTGACTTATGGTTGTAACTCGGTCATCATCCATTAAGATCTGGTAGCCTGGATCATATTAAATGGTCACAGGTACTCTGGTTGTTGTGAATTGAAGGTAACGGCCACAGTGATAAACCCCTTTAAATGTTTGGCTTATCTCATGCTGCCTCATAAATTACTTTGCATGTTTATCGGACTCCTTTACTGGATTCCTTTTGTTTTTTGTTTTTTTACTGGACTGAACCGCTAACTATTTTTTGCAGTTTCATGGTTTTCTATAAATATTAGGCTACTTTATTGGGTACACTGAGTTTTTTTGTTTTTTTTTTTTTTTTCATAGCTGTAACTGGAAGCAAAACCCACGTAACAGTGTCAGACAGCTCATTCAGACTGAGGCTCTCAGCAGCATGGTGTAATGGAGACCATAAAAACCACGCTGGTTGGAAATGTCTTATCAGGAGGTCTCAGAGATCATGCATTGCACTTAAGAGGTAAAAAGAGTTTATGTGGTAGTTTATGGTGGCTGTACGGTGTGGCAGGCCAAAAGTCAACTCTATCTAATTAGTTCATGATACATATGCGTAATAAAGGAGCAGTTCGTGGTAATACAAGGAAAGAAGAGGCAAAATTCAGTGAAATGCCTTCAACAGTCACATTAGGTTATTTTAGTGCAAAGCCTCCTGATCAAAGTACACAAACTCAGCAGGACAAAGGCCTGAAATCACGTTTTTTGGTTGGCCCTTTCAGAGAAAATACTTTAAAGTGAGAAAAAATGGAACAACTCAGACAAAATAGCTTACTGAATTGATTAAAAAATGCACATGATGTAAGGGGTCAACAGCAAGTTCACAGCATATCATTTCAGCCACAAATAAGCCTACACACTAGATAATGTATATTGAACAATAGAGCTGTCTTTGCCAAAGTGGGAACCTGCTTAATCATTGTTGTGTGTCCTAAGAAAATACAACGTCATGTTTGTCTTCCCTTAAACAACGACCTCATATCACATTTCACAATTCTCCTTTGGTCATGTGCCTCATGAGGTCATTGATTGGCCGGGAGGTCAAGTCAGCCCGCCCATTTCCTGCTCAACTTGTGGCATGATTGGTTATCTCGCGTGCGGCCGAGTGTCTCTCTTCAGGTGCTTCTTGGTGTATAAATACCGCGAGCTCCAGCTGCCATTTCACACCGCAGGGAAGAGACGCCCAGAGGTTCTTGCTTCAACAGTGATTGAACGGAACTTCTTCTGCCTTTACCCCCGCCTTTACTTCAATTATTTTGCACTACAGACTTGACAAACTCAGCCTTTTTTTCTTTACTTGAACACTGCTGACTAGAACCGACCAGAAACTCTATTTTTGTACCGTTTTTTGATAAGAAAACTCAACAAACGCCAGTCAAAATGGAGTCCCAGATCCGTCAGAACTACCACCGCGAGTGCGAGGCTGCCATCAACCGGATGGTCAACCTGGAGCTGTTTGCCTCCTACACCTACACTTCAATGGTAAGACAAATCAAAAAATTAAAATCATGTCAAAAAATAACACGTGCAACTGTCACAGGCTCTCGCGTGCTGCTTTAACCGTCAGACTTCTCGTGCGGAACGGTTGATGAAATGGGCTTGAAAAGGAGTTTAAATAGGTTAGCACCTCCTAGCGCTTCTTAATTTTGTGTATTTTGTTTTTGTCGTATATTTATTGACATGTAATAACGGTAGCAGTTGAACAGGAGCTGCTGTTTGGAGAAACGCCTCGCCAGTTTATCGCTGCTTGGCCGGCTGCCAGAAAAGGAGTCGGCAAAAGTTACACCCCAGACTAAAACTGCTGTGTCATGCTTAGGCGTCTTGTTTTCCCTCAGTCTATGAACACTAGTGCTTTACAAAGTGTAAAACACAACTAGACTGGTCCAAGTCATGACTCATTTTTTTTCTGACCACTGCCGAGCGTCTTAACTACCATTTGTGTCAGTGCTGCCCTGTTTAGCCCAAATAATAATGGGTGATGTTCTCCCTGATCACTGTGTTTATTTCCTGTCCTCTCTGCCTCCGTGTCTCTCAGGCCTTCTACTTCTCCCGGGACGATGTGGCTCTCCCAGGTTTTGCCCATTTCTTCAAGGAGAACAGCCACGAGGAGAGGGAGCATGCCGAGAAGCTGCTGGCCTTCCAGAACAACAGGGGAGGACGCATCTTCCTGCAGGACATCAAGGTCAGTATGGGCTGGAGAACCAGCTGTCATGGCTGACCTCACCAGCAAAAATTTGTTTCTGTAAGTTCTATACCTTGACGTTTGCGGGTATTCAGTATTTGCACAGTTTAAATTTAATGTCATGTCCTTGAAAGCAGCTTTATAAAATTAGCATTCTAAAATAACATTGTCCCAGAAAATGGGGGCAAAACAAGGCTCAGCCCAGTGTAATTTGTGTTGTTTCATTTTGTAGAAACCAGATAGGGATGAGTGGGGAAGCGGCCTTGAGGCCATGCAGTGCGCCCTGCAGCTGGAGAAGAACGTCAACCAGGCTCTGCTGGACCTGCACAAGTTGGCCTCCACCCACGTCGACCCTCATGTAAGTACAGAATAGTCCCAATAGCACAATTGCTGTTAGTGGGGTTGGCAAAACAAGAACGCCGCCCAAAATTCAGCATGTAGTAGCTTTTTAAAGGGAGTCAAATACTCAGAATCAAATACCAAAATCAAATGGCTCACTTTTATCTTTTTAAACTAACAAATTTTTGTAACACGTTCAGATAAACAACAAATCTCATGCTGGTGTAAACCTAAACTGTTACATTGCTTTTGCTAACTTTTCTCTGGTCTGTGTCCTCAGCTGTGTGACTTCCTGGAGACTCACTACCTGAACGAGCAGGTGGAGGCCATCAAGAAGCTTGGCGATTATGTCACCAACCTGACCCGCATGGATGCCCAAACCAACAAGATGGCTGAGTACCTGTTTGACAAGCACAGCCTGGGGGGAAAGAGCTAAACTTGGCCCGGCAGCAAGCATCTGCCTGCGGAGGAAAGATCGACTGGATGCCCAGGCTTTACCTCCGCCCCCAGCTCTGACTTCAGCCACTCATTCACTGAGCATCATTGCTTTTTAGGTGATTTGCTTAACTGATAAAGTTGGCATGGTAGTTGTCATGTGGAATTGCTGTGAATGTCCAGGCACTGTCTCTGTTCTTTTAAATGTCGTCATATGGAGTGGAGGATGTTTTTATCAGTTTATGGCGCTTTGCTCTTAATCACCTAAGCCTCTTCTTGTCTCTATGTTTTAACAAAGAGGTTGTGACTAAATGTTTCTGCTCGGTACTTAATCTGAATAAACATTTTGAGCTGGAAGTCTTGTGTCTGTCTCCATCTGTGACCAGCACTTTCTCTTGCTGACATTACTCATGACCCCAAGGCATCTTTAAACAAGTGGTTATGAATACAACCTCAGTGCATTTTGTTTAGTATTTTGTAAGATGGCCTTTTGGTGAAGAAACGGTTATATCGGTATCCTAGAATGTAATGCGCACTGAGAAGAACAATCTAGACAATCAATAGTAAATAGTACCAGTAGTAGTACTGTTGCATTGTTAGGTAATGGAGCCGAACAATGTAATGTACATTTTTGCAGCTGAGATAAAATACAACCGAAACTAAGAATGTACATTGTACCAATACACACAAATCAGCGCTACATGGGCTACTGCCAACTTTGGCATATACACATGGAACAAAAGGGGGAAAAAGAGGCAGGAAGGGATTAGGTTGCTGTATATATCCTGTTATTGCCATACTGCCAAAAATAAAAATATGAATGTATTGTATAAAGGAGAGAATACAGCATTTTGAATTTTAAGGCCACATATTCCCCTTATCCGAATGTACAGCTCTTACAAACACACATACCTGCTGCAATTTATCCACTACTTCCCCCACTGAAAGGTCATGTCATGTCTATTTTAATCTTTATTGAAAATACACTCGGTGTCCACATTATCAGGTCCACCCATACAGTCTAATGCAACAGCTCTGTTATAAATTCTACCTTTTTAACAAAGTTTATAATGTTCAGTTTTTGTTGACGTTGTGGACAATGTGTAGATTTAATTACATGTTTATTATTGAGTTGTAGTTTACACATGTCTTGTACTGGACTACATTATACTGAGAGGCGTTTCTAATTTTTTGTTCTCTATCTATTTATATACATGAGGGGTCAGAATATTGGAAACACCTCTCAATAAAATGCAGTCCAGTCCAACAGCACTACTAACTATGAGCTCAATGCCAAACACAGAACTGAATGAACACCTCTATTACTGTGACAGAAAGAAAACCTGAGCATTATAGACATCAGAAAAGTAAACTTTATGGCTCAACAGTTGGACTTGATTGAATTAGACTGTGCAGGTGGAGCTGATAAAGTGGCCACTGAGTGTACATTCAAATATACATTTCAGACATGTGCTCAACACAATGTCGTACAAGATCACAGGAGTGCGAATTAAAAAAATAAAACTAAATAAAAATTCTATTTAAAAAAAGCATCACTGGGAAAAATAGATTCCATTACTCTAGCTGAAATCATTAGAGAATAAGAATACAAGACATCAGTTATTCCTCTATAAAGGGTTCACAGTACAGATTGACAGATGGCAGGTTTCTTACTTTTGTAGCGTTTAGTCCTTGTAGATTCTTTAAATTCTCATTTAAAAAAGCAATGAAATTCGGGGTAACATTCCTTCATGTCTTTCCTTGCTGATGTGCCAAAGCGACATGCATAAATCAGAGTTGTTGTTTTCATAACATACACTGACTTGACCTGTAATAAAATAATAAACTTCTGACAAGGGGCCACTTGGAAAATAATGAAATAAAAATGAGCTGCAAAAAAAGTGGTGTTTTTATGTGAAGATGATGCAAGTGAAATTTTCTTTTCTTTTCTTTTCTTTTCTTTTCTTTTCTTTTCTTTTCTTTTCTTTTCTTTTCTTTTAGTTTAGTTTAGTTTATTTTGACCACAGCCAGCAGATGGCGCTTGTTGACATTCTGCCTGTCCACCATAGCCCCGCACCGCCCGGCTAGCTCAGTCGGTAGAGCATGAGACTCTTAATCTCAGGGTCGTGGGTTCGAGCCCCACGTTGGGCGACATATCTTTATGTTCCAGCTGAAGACAGAAAAACACACAGAAGTCTCTCGGGAGACTAGTGATGTCTCCAAAAAGTGACTTCGAAAGAGGAAAAAAACGGGTGAGGGCAACTGAAGGCACATCTGCACTCTCGGCTTCTCCCTCAGTTTGCACCACAACATGTGCCGCGGAAAAACGCTGCTGTCCGTGGTGCTGAAAACGCACCGAAGTCACTTTGCACATCACTCCTGGTCACACACAGAAAATGAACCAGCTCTCATCGAGTTCCTTAATGTTCTCCGGAGACTGACTGAGCGTGAATGACTCCGACGACAGCAGCTCCCAGTCAGAAAAACAAGAATCGTTGTGGATTTTGCACAAGATTTGAATTGTTTTCCCTCTCAGGAACTGTTTTCATCCGACCTTTTGGCTTTTTTCAGGAATGTATAGTCATAGTACAGACTTGTAATCTGATTTCACTCATATTTGCGTCAGAAATAAGACATAATAAACTGAAGTGATAGGTGATGTCACCTGAGAGAGAGAGAGAGAGAGAGAGAGAGAGAGAGAGAGAGAGAGAGAGAGGTTGGATTAGTAGCCTATGCACTGCAAAAAAATGCCCATCTTAACAACTCCTGCAATCTAATATTACAGCAACTAATTTATTACAAACGTGTAAAAAATCTGCCAGGTGAAAAAATTGAAACAATTCCTTTTTTTTTTTTTTTTTCAAATACAAGCCACCTTGTCTTGAGTTATCATTTCATTGAGTGATGCTTGCTTGCTTTATTCCGCCTTGTTTAAAGCCGAAACTTAAAAATCATGAACAGGTCTGCATCGTAAAATAGTGGGAAAATCTAATAATAATAATAATAATAATAACAACAACATTTTAGTTCTAAGTACTAAACTAAACCTGCTTGCTTGTAAGAGTACATTTTCTTGCAGTGTAGGTGGACAGTAAGTAGTTGGCATTGGAAGGATACTGAGGAGATTAACAGAGAGGGGGAGGGAGAGAGACAGAGCTGAGCGCAACTACTTGTCGCCAGCGCTGTGGATGTCCACAGGATTTTTGGATACAAAAAACAATAATAACAAGCACAGAATCGACAAGGGAAGCTGCTAAACAGGGTGAGTTACACTGTTGTACTGAGGTCTTGTGTTTATTCAGTGTTTGCTCAGTCTTCCTCCAGCCTGGATAGCTATAGTTTAATGCGGTAAATCAGTTACCGAGCAGCCGTGGCGCACCGTCAAAGTCACAGACTGTGACTTTGACGGTGTTAACTTAAGAAGCCGCCTGTTGTGCAAAAGACACAAAGCACAACATTCTGCATCTATGAACTGATACACTTCACAACAAAAACTCATGATCCAAGCAAGCCTTGTTTTTTACGCACAATGTTGAAATGCATTTCCAAAGTTGGCAAAGATTAGTTTAAGTGGATTAATGCGCTTCTATTGGCAAGATCTGTGCTCACGTGAATCAGCTGCAAAACAAATGCACATTTCTGCGTAATAAGTTCCTGACATTGCTACACCTTGCTTTTCACCTTGTGTTGCGTTTCCTTGCGCTTTAGACAGCATGAAGTTGATGTTTTTTATGACGACAGCAGCTTGTGTCTGCTAGGGGAAGGGTGGGGGCGGAGGGGGGGTTGACAACAAGCTGAGTAGTTGAAATGATGCAAATACATAAGAGATGAAGTTCCTGACTTTTATGGCATTTCATCCAAATACAAATTCGCACTACATAGCGGAAGGCCCTGGACTGTTCCTCTGGACTGTGCCTGTACCCTTTTTAAAAAGAACTGAAATGACCCTGTGATCATTTTTAGAGGGATACCAGACAAATAGCACAGCTAAACCTTTCAAATATCATGCAGCCACTACGGGTCAAAAGATTATAGCGGATAAAATCCGACAATAATACCCCAGAGGATAATAAAATAGCACGATAAGGTCACCGTTAACTTTTTTTTTATTGAGTATCACTGACACACTGCAAGTCCTTGGGATATTATAGCAGTATGACAGTGATACCATAGGAAGCAGAAACACTATATAACACAATAAGCTCACACTTAAGTCGCAATTGGATGATACAGGCACACTAAGGTCCTACGGGAATATTATAACCTGTAGCTGTTTGAATGGTGTTTCTACTTATTCCAGTTACCAAAAAAAAGGCATATAAGCTGTATATTGATTTGTACAGGTTGCCTTTGTAAATGCCAAAGTTATTGTGTAAACAGCCAGTCAGGCAGAGTGAGGTTCAGCTCAGGGCCGTTTAAGCTTTTAGCCTCAAAATCCTGCTGCCTGCTGTTCACCTGCAATCTGTCTAAACCCGCACAGGGATGACGACAGAGCCGACAGAGCAGGGTACATGTGAAGATTGTTAAGAACCATCACAATTATGTCCGTTTGAAATAGCAGTGGTCATGTAAGACCTTATGTGCATGTATGCTCAGCCGGATTTTGGCTTTCTTCAATCCTAATGAGATGTGTGCACACACTGGCTGGTTAAATCTGAAAAATATATTTCTGTAATAACGGAGATAATGAGTTTCCTACAAGCCAGTAAAGGCACAACTCATTGATATCTTTGAGAGGCATGAGGTGAGGAAGGTGAAAGTCTTTCCTTTTGGTGCACAAGGGATTTGTCTGTTGGCAGAAATTTAATCAACTTTGATTTTTGGGTTGTTTTGGCTGCTGGTCTTAGTAAGGAAGCAATTTGAAGTCTCGGATCACTTCCACTGAATATTTTTGACACTTTATAGACTTAAAGATTAGTTATTTACTTGAAAAAAATAATCAGTACATTAACTGAGAATGAAAATAATGACTAGCTGCGTCCGTAATTTCTTCTCTGCCATGACAGTGTGAATCGATTCCCTCTGCTTTATGTTTTTAAACTCAAAAATAGAACCAGGGATTCATCTCCATGAACTAGCTGGCAAAAGTTGCACATTACTGGATGCAGGCTTGACTGTGTCTCGAGAAAAGCTTTGGATTCTGCAGTGATGAATGCTTTTTCCCCACCACTGCATCAGGCTGTTCACTCCCTCTCATGGCTGTCGATTTTCTGTACGGCATATGATGTGGCAATTTATTTTGTTGTAATTTAAACGCTCTTGCAAACAAAATCCCCCTCAGACTCTTCAAATTGATTGAACTGAGGATCAAAACAAGCCTTTTATTTGAACTTCCTCCCCATGAGAATGCATCATTTGGTGGTTCCTTGCAATACAACGGCTGTGTCTCAACCCTTTTCTGACCAAATGTGAGGTTTTTCTGATCACATCGTATTTATCTCTATATTTATCAGCGGAGTGGCATGTTAAATTCCCTGAACCTTTTCAGCAAAGTCACATGGCCTCTGAGCCTGCTAGAAGCAACTTCAACATGTGAGGTATTTTCCTCCCTCCAAACAAAAAGTCAAATACAAAGCTTTGATAAAAAGGGATTAAAAGGGGTGTGGAGACACAGCAAAGATTTTAATGTACTAGCACATAAATAAAAAGACACGACCACATCTTTTTGTGAACTTGGGATCTATCTACCTCTGATTTAAGATCAAAACTGCCTCCAAAGTTGTTTAAAGTATTTTAAAAGAGATTTTTTTTATCATGTCATACTGTGAAAATGTTGTGTTTATTTGATGCTGAGTTCAGCCTCTTTCTGCACAGAAATCATTCAAGTTCTGCACTCCTGCACACTGACGTCCTGTTTGCTGGGATTTTTTTTCTTTTCTTTTCTTTTCTTTTCTTTTCTTTTTTTGTTTTTGTTTTTTGTTTTTGTTTTTTGTATCTCCAGGGCATGATTACTCCCTGGAGCTGATGATCTATAACTATTATAGATCAGTAGCTGGAGTTTTGTTCTAACAAGTTGTAATTCCCATAAAAATCTCCATTGACCATCATTTGGACAGACATTAGAAGTTGTGATGAGCACTGTAACTATCACATATTATATCCAGATGTTCATTCACATATCAAAACTGTAGAGGTCATGTTAAAAGGGAAATCAGCATGATGCACTAGGAGGTGTCACTTCTATCCATTCAAGTTCTGTTCTCCACTACGCAGAATACCAAGTGTGCTGATGACTTTGCATTGACTGTCAGTCTGAGTGGAAGGGAACTTTTTCCAGCCTCTACAGAGAGGACGTTTAACTCCATACTGCTTCTGTCAAAATACATATTAGGTAAAACTTTGCTTGCTTGTTGGAAAAATAGTTTCGCATGACAACACGGGCTTGTTGAATACTGCATGTGACTTAACTCTTAATGGATGCTCCTTGACTCACAAGTGGTCAGGGGAAAGTCCACGTGGCAACATGTGATGTCACTTCCTGCAATATGAAAGGGCACTTAGAATGTAAATATGACAGTGTACGTCTCCAAGTTGTGGCCAAAACTTAATGAATCTTTCCAGGGTTTTATACAGTTTCTCTGTGATTATTTGAAACATAAAAGGTTCTCTGAAAAACTGTCAAGTCGTTCACTTTATTTCCTCTATATTAGACTTTGCAATGCAATAAAATTGTGATCATGGTTAGAGAATCTGAGTCATCAAGTATTTCGCAACAGATTTGTGCTTTAAAGAGAATCCCTTTTCCTCCCTAAAATCAGTCTCATCCCCGACACCATACAACCACACAGGCTGTTTGTTCCAACCCTCTAGTACCACCAACAGTAGTGTTTCCTAAAATAGCAGGGGCGTCTCTGATACGACCAAATGGACCATTGAGGGAGCTAGCCCTCTAGCCACTAAAAATACTTGACAAAGGTTAGGAAAAGGTCACGGTTAAGGATAGGAGACATCACAGTGTCCCATTCGTCTAGTTTATAGTCTCTTAAATTTGTGTCAAGAGTATAGCAATGTGTTTTCATCAACCTGACGGCACTGGAGAAAGACGCTAATTCCTCACTGGGGTTCGAGGCTGACTAAGTTTCAGAGCCTCTGATGTAATGTTTTGGAAGCCGTCCCGTCTAAATCTGCCGTGACCCAGATAACAACTTTAGTGATCATCATCCCAAAATTCTGAGGTTCTGGACTTGATCAAAAATGTCATTATGTAACATGTAGAGCTGGTGGACACATTTATGAAAAGATTACTAGTGTCCATTTTAATACTGGATATTATTGTAGTTGCCCACCTCTGATATGATGGAGCTTCTTACAGCGGGTAAAATCTCATGAGATATTTTATTCTCTTTAATATTGCATTTTGTAAATCGATTTCTCTTTTAAAGGTAATCCATCTCCAATATTGTGATAAGAATAGAATTAAGAGGAAAACACTGAATTCATGTAATCTTTGCAAATGAAAATATCCAAATTTGATGCTATTGAACATCAGCACATAATATGACTTCAGTCTGAAAAAGCCCATATCGGTCAAATCTTACATATCTGTCTTAAATACTGGAGAATAAACCCACCTAAACCCAGTTTACTCACCTTTTTATTCATGGAGAACTGAGGTATACATCCTTTTAGGCTGCCATCAACCTTTCCTTACATGCATCATATTAAGTGGTATCAAACTGATGAGAGTAATGCTGAGACAAGCATAAATTAATACTTTTATGAAGTGATAACAAATATTAGGTTGTTTGCTTCATGATGACCACCAAATGGAGATTATAATTAACCCACATTCAGCGTGGGGGGTTGCAGTGGGAAGGAAACCCATGACATTTGGCAGTATTAATGTTATGAAATAAGCATTAAAGGCGCACTATGGAACACTGCCAAGGGTCATCTGAAGTGAGGACCATTTAGACTCCGCCTGTGAAAATGTGTAACCAACACAAAATCTATCAGTGACTGTGTCCAACTGTAACATCCATGTAGACTCAACCATCAGATCACGTGCTTATTCCCTGTTTTTGGATGAGTCAGTCTAAATGGTCCTCATATCAGTTGAAACTTTGCGTAGTGCACCTTTAATGGTCTAATCGCTGTGTATAATATGAACAACCTAAAAAAATCTTGTAATAAGAGGCAGTTGAAATTATTACATTTCCAGCATTATTTTAATTAGAATTATTTTACATATATGGTTGACTTGAAGATAAGAGATAAGAGATAAGATAAGATATTCCTTTATTAGTCCCACGGTGGGGAAATTTCACGCATTACAGCAGCAAAGTGGATAGCAAGATATGAAGCATAATTTACATTATAAACAGTATAAACAGATAATAAATAGCAGTGTGTGTGGTCTACTGGGAGCACCGCTTGTTGTAGAATTGAGTTGCCGCAGTATATTAATGCATTAATGCATGAAGGGAAATGCACTGAGAGAGAGAGAGAGAGAGAGAGAGAGAGAGAGAGAGAGCGAGAGAGAGGGAGAGTAAAAATTCAGTGTAAGTCAATATTTGCCATATGCTAGCAGACCAGGGAGATTCTCAACAGATAACCCACTGATCCTGCATTTTTAATCAGCAAGATTTCTCTTGTGAGTGTGTGTGTGTGTGTGTGTGTGTGTGTTTGTGTTTGGCTGCTGAGGAGCTTAACATCAACAAGAGCACTTCAAGAGCGACAGGTCACGCATCACGCTGACTACAGGCCCCTCCCTACACACACACACACACACACACACACACACAGAGAGAGAGAGAGAGAGAGAGAGACCACCTAGTGATGACAGAAACCTATCTATCAATTTATCTATCAATACATATAGATACGCACACACACACACACAAATGCACAGAGGTTGTCTTCTCTTATCCTCTGCTTACACAATCCAGAGGACTAAAATGGTTAATGTGATACAGCTATCCACATAAATCAGATCTCCTTAATGGTGGTGGTGGTGGTGGTGAAGAAGAGGACAGGGAATGAAGGTGGTAAAGAAGAGAGAGAGAGAGAGAGAGAGAGAGAGAGAGAGAGAGAGAGAGAGAGAGAGAGAGAGTTGAGAGTGAGGGTTAGGGGGGGAGGAGAAAGGGGCGGAGCAACCAGGCAGGCGAACTGTCCTTAATTTGGTTAAGCCGGGGGATTTTTGGATTACCTTTGGCAATTAATCTTGTTACGTCGCTGCACTGAGTGATTATGTGGGTGAGTGTCTGTGGCATTGAAGTACGCTCATATATGTGCGGCTGTTGGTGTGTGTGTGTGTGTGTGTGTGTGTGTGTGTGTGTATGAGGTTGAAATCTACATGAAAGGTCCACAAGTTCTTGTTAAGACACTTGTTAAGACTAATAGTTTTGGGGTTATAGGGTTAAATCTGTCTAAATTCAGCTCACCCATATTAGTCTTTGAATTTGTTTGTAAAACTAACTAATTATAGTAGAAATTATTTTATTTTGATAAATGATTTAAATGATTTTTGTTCATATTGATAGTTGCTTACATTATGGCAAACACTGACTGGACGTCATGATTCACTCTGTTTTTTGTTTATCATTTGTTTGTGGTGAGGAAACCAATGAAAACCAATGAAATGCTCTCACAAGGAACCTGCTGTACATATATGCACATGTATGCATGTGTTCATGTGTGTGTGTGTGTGTGTGTGTGTGTGTGTGTGTGTGTGTGTGTGTGTGTTTGTGTGCACGCGCACTGGCCTGGAGGTCATGGAGTCAGGAGGATTATAATGGCCAGAATGAGCAGTGGAGTGAGAGATTTCATGCCCACAAGAAATATCGAACTGGGGAGGGAGGGAAGGAGAGGTAGGGGTGAGGATGAGGATGTGGAGGAAGAGAACAGCAATAGTCCCTGTGTAAGCACAGGAAGGGACAAGAAGGACGGATAAATGGATGAAGAGAGGGGGAAGAGGAGGCAGGAAATGGGGAATGGATGCAAGGAGAACATGAAACCTTTAACCCCCAAAATATTACTCATTTTGCCTGTAAGAACCCTTCCTGCCTTAAAATCAGCAATATTGTACACTAATCCAGATTACTACAGTGGAAGTTACATTTTTTCTTTTGTTATATTTTGAAGTCTGTTGTTTAACTCAACTACCACCCAATTATAGTCAAGTATTGTAATTCACAATTTCCTGACTCATATATTTCAATAAAATTTTCAATTTTATTGTCTCGAATCCCAAATGGCATTTGCATCAACAAGCACATAGAGCTAATATTAAGCGTCACTTTGAATGCTTAATGTTTTCTATGGTCTGGGTGAAAACTTGTATCTGATAGGCTGGAGGATATGTGTTCGATCCAAGTAGTGCACATGTGGTCTGCCAAAAAGCCACAGTAATGTCAGTTTGTTCGGCAGCTGGTAGCAAGCAAAGTTAGGAGAGTAATGAGGATGACCCTGAGAACATAGGACCCTGGGAACATAGGGACCTAGAGAGCATAGGACCTTGGGAGCATAGAATCCTAAGAATATAGGACCTTGAGAACATAGGACTTTGGGATCATAGGACCCTGCACAGGACTCTTTGTCATGTTCCTATTGCCATATAAATCTGGAAAACATAGGACTCTGGGAACATAGGACCCTGAGCACATAGGACCTTGGGAACATAGAACTAGGAACATAGGAATGACTGAATGGACTGTCTTTCTTGCATTACATAGCAAAGACTGTATGTAGCAATTCCCTTTTCTCTCATGTAATTTTTTGTAAAAGTTCATGTAAGTCATGTAAAACGTTTTAGAGAAGCAGCTTTTAGTTTACTGAAGTAGATTTTTAAACTAGTAATTTTACTGCGACATAAACTAAAGTTTAGTCAAGTATTGGCTCTGTTTTCTTGCTTTATTCAAGAAGAAGATATTAAAAACTACCTAAAGACTGCATATGAAAAACAAGAGTGAATAGGATGGTGAAAGAGGAAGGAGAGTTAAGTAAGTGTGGGAGGAAAAACAGACGACAAGGTCAAACAGGAGGGTGTTTGAAAAGAGAGGAAAACGACTGAGAAACACAGCAAAAAGAAGGGATGAAGTAATGGTTAGAACAGAGACAAATTAGAGAGAAAGAGAGAAATATTATTTGAAAGAGCAGACTGACAGAGCCGCAATACAGGGACAGATTGTAAGGCAGAGGTGGCTTTATTTTTTATTTTAGAAAGAGAGAGGGAACAGCAGAGACAGCAACAGACAGAGAGAGAGGGAAACGCAGAGTGGCCGAGATGAACAGACACATTAATCCATTAAGTCTTTTTAAGCAAAGCTCAGAGCACAGACCTCGCACAAAAGCCTGGGCAGAGCTTCACCCAACAATGAGCAGACTTAAACCCCTTCAAAACAAATAATTCAGTTTGAATGGTGCCCAAGTGAAAAGGTGCTTGAGCCTCCGGCCACAGCCGGCGCCATCAGTGTGACAGGAAGATGCTGGCCATGACATGGCTAACACTTTCACTACAACAATTTCAGACCTTAAAGGATAATTCCAGATTATTTCAACCTGGACCTTAAATTCCTGCTTTTTCTTAATGGTGACTGATTGCGTTCAAAATTTCAATAATGCATTTCGGTTAGTAATAACAATGATAATAATCCTATTAAAAATTTTAATGAGCTTTTCAGAAAGTCCAAAAATATCTTTTGTTTTAGGGGTTAACATACATCCATGCTGTGTTTTCCATTTGATGACTGACAACAATCAATATAAATTGACTGATTAATGTGTTGCTACATCTTAAGTGAGAATGCTGACTGTTGTCTCCTCCCCATTTGGTTTGCAGAGCAGCGATGCGATTGGTCAGCATGGCGGGGGTGCGGCTCCGCAGGGCTGCCGAAGAGGAGGAGGAGGAGAGGGAGCCGCCGCCGCCGCCGCCCCCTCACTCCCACTCTCCCCCCTCCCATCACTCCGTCCACCAGTTCAACAGCATGAAGAACAAGTTCTACAATGAGCTCACACACCTGCCAAGTAAGACACACACACACACACACACACACACACACACACACGCTTGTGCACTGGATATGTAAACACATGCCTTCTTGACCACACACGATCACGTCTTACATTGTCATTGTATCGTCATGTCATCATGTCTGTCCATTTCCGACTGTCATGTGTTGTTTCATCTCTGTTTCCTCTCATCTCGTCCTGTGACTCCTCTGCTCGTCAAGATCATAAAATCCATTGTAAGTCCATCTCTTTTATCAATTTATTCGGTTCATTCTCAAACATTGTCTCTCCCGCTTCTCCTTAGCTGACCACACATGCCCCTCTCCAGCACCACCATGCTTCATTTTCATTACTTGCATGAATTCACATCTGGGAGAGGCCCAGTAAAACCACTGAGAAGCTGCACTGGAGAAACTGAGATTTAAATGCTTTTCTCAAGAGCATCACTGACACGATGTAAAAGCAAGAAAGCCTGATGCCTTTAGTGTCAGTATCAGACACAAAAGGGGTGTGATCAAACTGCAGTACGGGGATGTCTGGCCATTTGTGTACTTCTCTAGCATTTGCATTTGATTTGAATCCTAGTAGCCATGCCACCGTATGTATGCATTTAAATTTTCAAGTAATAAAGAATCATTTCATTGATTTGGAAAGGTTTTCAAAACACTGAGAGATCAAAATCTTCTGAATCTTAATTTTCTGAATCCACAGAGGAGCATTTATATGAAAACTACTAACAAGATTTTCGTACAATCGCAGAAATGTGGTGGTTAGTCATTGGTCTTCTCCATATTAGCTGACATTTTTGGCCATTCACAATTGCCTGAACAGGAACTGAACCTGCCACCAAACAAGTCGTAGAACTAAGTCTCAATACTCGTCCTCTCCTCAGTGCCCATGTGGGCCATCGGTGCCATCGTGGTCGTGGTCCTCGCCCTGGTCGGCTGCCTGTGCTTCTGCATCTACAAGAAGTGCATCAACAAGACCAAGAAGCCCAAGAAGGTCCGCGAGAGGAAGGGAGGACGAGGACGCAGGAAGAAGGAAAAGGAGGGAGAGGAGGAAGAGAACAAGGTGAGACGTAAAATGCTGAAATGTCACAATCTGCGGTTCCACAGACAATATTTCTCCAACCTGCCTGAAATCATTCTGATTAGAGGACCCAGCTAAATAAAGTGATCAGATAAGATGCGTGTTTACATGCTCCAAAGCATCTCATCAGAATATCACTGTTGACACTATTTGATGTGAAAATTTTTTCTACCTGCTGGGAAACATCTAATCTGCCAAAAATATAAATATAATATCAGTCATTTGTGCCAGTGGTCACTCTCCCATCAGATTGTCCATCAGTCTGTATAAAAGTGAAACCTGTCTGCGTTGGAACCACTTTTGCCGTTTTGACTTTTAGCCTTGTAATACACAGCCATCAAACTTTTGAACAACTTGTGGCTTTGAGCCTTTCGACCATGGAGATACTCAACAGTTTAAAGAAAAAAAAGTTGTATCAGCCACAGACCAGTTTGTATTTTGCTACAGCTATGTGTCTTTCCCAGAACCTTGTCATGTCACCTGATGTTATATATATATTCATTCCAACCAGAGTGAAATGATCAGATGAAGGCACTAATATTTTCCTATTGAACAGATGATTAGTTTACAGCAGCCCTCTTGACCTGATTGAAAAATCCTTCCGATCGGGCCAGTCTCTTCTGACTGAGGTGTTTACATGAGCATTTTTATTGTTATTGGGCTGTTATTCTGATTATTAGTGGAATATCAGGGTCCATGTAAATGTGGCTACTGAAAAGACATTTATCCAATCTATTTCCTTTCTTTCCCAGGCCTTTTCTTTGGTGTGATATAACTGAGCACATTACCACTCACTCTAGTTTTATGAATAAATAAATAAATAAATAAATAAATAAATAAATAAATAAATAAATACAAATAAAAAAAACCTTTGCATATGATTCAAGATGATCAAGTGAAGAAAATACGTTTTCTAAAAAAGCATCTATCTGCTACTTCAGTCAGTCAAACGCTGCATGGCAACACAAAACACGAAATGCTACCAGCCAAATCACATTGTTGCTGACTGCTTACCGTGCCATGTGTCTTCCAGGAAGGAGAGGAGAAGAAGGAGGAGGAAGAGAAAGAGAATTTTGGCAAACTGGAGTACACACTGGACTACAACTTCACTGATAACCAGGTACACATTTATACAATTTCCATGCATGCACACCAAAATCCCCACCTCCTAAATACATGATACTTTGACTTAATAGTTTAACTTGTCTCCTCCTGTGTTTTCTAGCTGATCGTGGGCATCCTCCAGGCTCAGGACCTAGCTGCTATGGATATTGGCGGGACATCCGACCCTTACGTTAAAGTCTACATGCTGCCGGACAAGAAGAAGAAATTTGAGACCAAAGTCCAGCGCAAGAATCTCTGCCCCGTCTTCAATGAGACCTTCACCTTTAAGGTCTGGACCTCCTGTAGCTCCCACTGTGTCCTTACTGGGTCTCAAGTAGTGAAATCAGCAGAATCTCACCTTATATCAGCAACAAGCCAAGCAGCTTTGCTGGTGGTGCATTGTCAAACATTTTGCATGAGATGTCAATTTTCCCCAAAAAATCTTATTATCCTCCTTCCTAAAATGCATCTGGGGAACTCCAGTGTGATTCAGTGGCGTATCAATGACAAAGTGAGGCTTTTAATGGCCATGGGTGTATTTTTCCAGTCATTTTTCAGTTCATGTTGATGCAAAATGATATGCAAAATATATAAAGAAAAGTGTACAAAATGAGACGAGATTTCTTACGATTTCTTAAGATATCTTACTGAGATTTACTGAGATTCTGTCTCTCTCTCTTCCTCTGCAGATTCCCTATAGTGAATTGGGCGGGCAGACTCTGGTGCTGCAGGTTTTTGACTTTGACCGTTTCGGTAAACATGACGTGATCGGTGAGATCAAGATCCCCATGAACAGCATCGACCTGGGACAGCCGATACATGAGTGGAGGGATCTAGTGGGAGGAGAGAAGGAGGAGGTGAGACTTCTGCTTCTTGACATCAAAAAGGGGCAAAATGGACTGACACGAGAGGGAGGATGGGCTGTCCCTTTACATTCACAGGCTCTTATCCAGAGGAACTTATGAGTGCAACATCTGAATATGCACCTATGCAAAATTCACCGACATTAGAGGCAAACTGGCACAATGATATGAGTGTTTCACAGTTTCTTCTCATATTCAGAGTATTACAGCCTCTGTGTGTGTGTGTGTGTGTGTGTGTGTGTGTGTGTGTGTGTGTGTGTGTGTGTTTTGTCCCTGACAGCAAGAGAAGCTGGGTGACGTCTGCATCTCCCTGCGTTACGTCCCCACGGCTGGTAAGCTGACTGTAAACATCATGGAGGCCAAGAATCTGAAGAAAATGGACGTAGGAGGACTGTCAGGTGAACACACACACACACAAACACACACACACACACACACACACACACACCACACATGTCCACACATATGCAGACAGCTTTGAGCCTGCAAATGGCAAGTTTACTCATGACTTTTCTGATTGTCTATGTCTTTTTTTTTCTGATGTGATCTGTCTCTCTGTCAGATCCCTTCGTTAAAATCGTGCTGCAGCACAATGGGAAGCGTCTCAAGAAGAAAAAGACGTCAGTCAAACAAAACACGCTGAATCCTTACTTCAATGAGAGCTTCAGCTTCGAGATCCCTTTCTCCCAGATCCAGGTGAGTAAAGCTCCCGGTGCAGAGGGGTTGGGTGCTAGCGGGAGCTGCCCTCTATAGTCGCAGACATCAGAGAAGAGGGAACTCAGCAACTTTCTATTTGGTTTCTTTGTGCGGCAGCATCTGGTAAAAGTGGATTTGTTTAGGGTTGTTGCTTAAAATGGGAAAATAATTGTTTAAAGGACCTCTTCAAGGTAAAATAAGAAAAAAATCATTTGTTATGACTGATGATGTCCATTCAAAGGTGTGATACCAGTCACATCAGGTGCAGTGGCTCTACATGCCATATTCACCTGCCTGGTGTGTTTTTACAGGCCAAATGAAAATGAATAGTTTAATCTTGCAGGATCTACCACACACAAGGCAGGCCTTATTTGCCTAAAAGCTGTTAATGGAAAAGCACCTTGTGGATGTTTCAGTTCACTTGGACCTGAACAGGAGCACAGCCGCTGAAACAGGCAGCATCCAGCACAGTTTCATCTCACCACAGCTTCACTCCCCTCCTGTCTCTGTGCAGAAAGTCCAGTTGCTGATCACCGTGTACGACTACGACAAGCTGGGCAGCAACGACCCCATCGGCAAGTGCTGGATCGGCTTTGGCGCCTCTGGAGTCGGGCTGCGCCATTGGTCGGACATGCTGGCCAATCCGAGGCGCCCGGTGGCCCAGTGGCACACGCTGCTGCCAGAGGAGGAGGTGGACGCCGCCCTCAAGGCCCCCATCCGCTAAACACACGCACACACACACACTACACACACATACATAAAGACAGGTGTGAAGGGATTTCATTCATGAGGAAGCACATCAGATTGTTAAAGAGCAGCACTGCAGGTTGCATATATTGATTTCCTAACATTAACAATAACTGTAAATGTGCTTCACTTTTAAGCAAAAATCATTTTATAATTCTCTCAAAAGGTGGATATGTCGTTTTCAAATGAAGCTCTTTATATGTGTACATAAATCTGTGCAGTGCATGTGCATATGGCATGGAATGCAGTTTGCTTACAAGCTAAACGTACACATGCACATTTGGTACAAGAACAAGTGCACACAGAAACACCCACTGGAGCCGAATGCACATATTTGTGTGTTGGCACCCGCATAGAAATAACAGACAAATGCATGCACGTGTCCATCCAACATGTCCATGCATATTAGCAAATTTAGATCTAAGCTGAGTGAATTCACTGTGAAATTAATTGTATAATTACGGCAAACAAAGGAGACCATGACTGGGTGACTCTTTTTCATGGCAACATAACATTTTTCAGAATATTAGCTGGGGGGAAGTCCATCTCAATGGCAGGAGGCTAACAGTTAGCATCTGGAGCATCCAGCCAGTATCCAGCACTCAGTAACAATGAGAGGAAGATAACACCACCACTGTGCTACATAAGAGCAACAGACAAAGTAAAAAAATATATATTTTCTTCTAAGTGGGTGAACTACCCCTTTAATTTCCCTTGAAAAACACAATGTCAAAAGCAGAGCAGAAGCTGCTAAACTCTTGCAATGATTGTGTTTGTCTCTGGTTTGCAAATATCTTAAAATTAACATGGTAACCATTTACTGCTTTGCAAAGCTGTTTATCTATTTGTCATTTTTGATTGTCATTATTTTACCTTTTCCATTGTCTTTTTCTTTTTCTGTCTCTTTCTTTCTTTCTCACTTTCCCCCAATTTCCAGTCTGAACTTGTTTTTTTCCCCCTCTTGCGTAGGATTTAGTTGCATGTTTTTACTGATCATCTCTTTGTGATGTTTATGAGCTCCTCTGTATATGTGTGCATGTTTGAATGAGAGGAGCTCTTTATTGTGCGTGTGTGTGTGTGTGTATTTAATGGTGTGTGTATGTGTGTGTTGTGCACCATAGTAAATGGAAGCTGTCAGTGGTTTACCTCTTGAAGCGTACAATGTGACTGTACATAAATAGCTGAATAAATTAAACATTTCCAAACACCAACAGATGGCCAGATGGATGGATGGATTTATTTGCACACACACATGCACACACACACACACAGAGGGGGAGAGAGAGAGAGAGAGAGAGAGAGAGAGAGTATAATACCCTTATATATGCAAACATGATCGTTTCATTTACCCACAGGCACAAAGTCACGAGAAAAAAAAACAACACACACACACACACACACACACACAGCCCACGCATGGATTTATAAGCCACCAACATCCAGCAACTCATTCCGACTTAAACGCATCATTTAGGCTTAAATGGATCCCAGGCCACTGTGATCATTACAGTGTTTATGATTTCTCAAATCTCCTTGTTCAGTCAGAGGTAGGGCTGCAGCCATGGCCAGGAAAACTGAAGCTCCCTCTTGTAATTTCTCAGAGGTAACTAACTAATCCCACCCCAAGTGATTACTGCAGCCGTTTCTCCACATAATCCAATAGTGAAGGTGGTGCCTTTTCTCAGTGAACTTCACTCTGAACAGTTCAAAGGCAAACACACACACCAGCCTTCACTGATTCAGTAGATTTTCCCGTTGATTTTGTCTTGATATCATGGAGGTCAGCTTCTGTGTGTGTGTGTGGATTTGACATGGCAAGCGAAAGGCTGGATTATCAGATTGTGTCCTCTTTAGTCCTTGTCTCACGCAGCAAGCCAAACATGTGAGGCAGGAATTAGAGGAATGAGAGTGATGGGAGAGAGACAGGAAACGTAACTGCAGCTCACAGGAAACGAACAGAAGGCAGGAAAACAGTCCTCACAAAAAAATGTCCAAATCTGAGTTTCATGTCAGCTGATATCTGATGTTTAGTTTCTAAATATATGATGAGGATGAAAATGTCCTTTAAAATGCTTCCACGAAGATAAACAACAGTTTTAAAGTTGCTAATAACCTCAATAATAATGTTATTTATTTACTCATCTCTTTTATTTCTTCATTTATTTACTTACGTGCACACGTACGCACTTTCCGCAAATGCAGATGCCTTATCTTGGAAATGTACAATTTGTGTAATTTTTTACTAGAAGGTGAACTGACAGTAAGTCCAAATATTTGCAATCTGGCATTAATGAGGAAAATAAATTTAAATAAATAAATGAATAAAAAGATACCTTTCATTTAATCCAAAAACCCAACGGCAAAATTTACTTAAAATTATATAGGCCATATTCCACAAAATCTGTTTCCATAAAAATGTTCTCTCTAAAAAGTAGATCCCTGAATTTATTCTTTTTATTCACTTTATACTAGACTTACTCATACTTACTCACTCACTTACCTGAATTGCAGATGTTTTATTTTGGAAGTACAGTCTACAATTTGCATAAATTTTCACTAAAAGGTGAAGTGACCTTAAGTCAAAGCATTTCAAAAATTTTCAAAAGATTTAAAAATGAGATCCCTGCATTTATTCACTTACTTACTCAATGTCTTACTCATCTACCTAAATTGCAGATGTCTTATCTTGAAAGCACAGTATACAATTTGTTTTACTAGAAGGGCATGTGACCCTAAGTTGATGTATTTGCAAACTGACACTGATGTGAAAAATAATATTAGTTAAATAAATAAAAGATGTCTTTCATTAAAATCCAAAATCTAACCGTGAAATGCCATTAAATTTGGCATAAAAAGGTTTTCTCTAAAAAGTAGATCCCTGCATGGAGAAACTTTCAAAACTGCTTCTATTAACGCCTGATTGGGTGGCAGCTTCAGTCACGGTGCTGTTTCAGTGTTTCACCACCAGAGGGCGAGTTTCCCTGCATTCACAGCCCTGTGAGGTCTCGGCAGAGAGAGGCGGCAGCGGCTCCTGGCAGCGCTCAGCTCTGCAGCCACAGCAGACAGTGGTCTGTATCGTCACACAGCAGGAGATATCCCTCTTCCCTGTCTCTCTCCTCTTTCTCACTTTTTTCCTACATGTCTCTGTGTTCATGTTCACCGTGGGGTTTTTGTCTTTCACATAAAACCATCAGATCACATCCCTCATCCCTCCATCTCTCTTAATATTGATTCACTCTCACCTTTGTGTCAAGTCTGTTTTCTCCACATGTAAACAGCATCTCCACCTCTTGTGTCTCAAAATCCGTGTGTCCCTCAGCCTCCAGCCCAAAGCAAACAGTGCAGGCTGGTGTCCCACTCATCCACGAGCTTTTCATAGTGAACATGTTGTGAAACAACACTCACCACTAAGCACCACTAAGAAATGACTCAGTATTGATAAGCACAAAGAAGTGATCAGCTTGACTGGATATCATAATGGCAAGCTCGCTTGGTATTTCTCTAAAAGGAAACTAAAGTCCTATCTTTTCAATCTGGCTTTTATTTTGTAGTAATGTCAAAGCCTTAGGTTTTAATTTTAATCACTGATTTTTATAATAATTTCTATCCTTTTTATTGACCTTTATGTATTTGTTTTGAACAGTTTATAGATTTTATTGTTGTAAATGTAAGTCTAGCATATGTTTTATTGTTGTCTGTTGTTTTTATTCTTATTTTATTTTGGTGAATCGGAATCTGTTGCATGTGGTTTAGTAAATTAAATATTTTTCCAACCATAATCCTAATGTCACATGAGGAAAAATCATCAGTCATCATCAGTGTCATCAGTTACGTCCTCTTATGCCGGCAAAGACATTTAACTTCTCCAGCAGATGCCCCAGACGGAAGCTGCTTTGGATCAATATCAAAAACAGACAGTGATATTGACTTTCATTTAATTATTCAGCTTAGTAAATACGTCTAAACTTGGAACTGAGACTTATTGAAACTGGAAATGACTTTGCATGATGATTTCAAGTGGGCAGGAAAAGTCATGGAAGGGCTTTTTTTTATCTGAGATGTTTCAGTTTTAAAATTCAAAACAGCTGTCAAACGACTGCACTTTAGCCTTTTTCTAGTGTTAAAGCGCAGCACCTGTGGACAAGAGAAGCACAAGAGAAACAGCCCATAGTGAGAAATCAGTTTTATTATCAACACATATCATGATACACGGGATTTTTCACTGAGACACAGAGAAAAGGCCCTACAAACGGCTGTGTTCCTGCAGAGGACCATGGAGAGGACAGACGCGATGCCTCCCTCTCCATCCTGGGTTCTCTTTTTTTGTCTTTTTACGTCTTTACTTCCAGCGGCCGCCCACCTTCCCTTTGCCATGGCCCTTTTTACTGTGAGAGAGAGGGAAAGTGGTCAGGAAGGAAGGAAGGAAGACAGAGGAGCGTCACCAATTAAAGAGAGGAGACTATACAGAGAGATAAACAACAGATATGAGGCAGATATGAAGTAAATTAAACCATGTAGAAAACTGGAACTACTCACAACTTCTGTGCGTGCGAGATTCTGTTCAGTAGCACGATAATCTGCAGGAAGCACAGAGAGAAAGTAGGAAAATTATACTTAATACACACATCGAAGTGTGCAGGGGACCGCAGATTTGGAATGAGCTTGATGCTACATTAAAAATGTCACATCCTGTCTCCGCTTTTAAGAAAAAATTAAAAAACCAACTCCTGTCTATATATGATTGATTACATGTTTGTGTAATGAGTATTGATGAGTTGGTTGGTACTCCGATATTATTATTCATGTTGGGATTGTCTGTTGTGTGTCTGTCTGTACTCTATTACAACCATGAATATTGGCCAGTATCCAGTTTGTCATTGCTATGATTATGCAAAATCAGGCCCCCTCCTAAAAGCTTTAAATAGCTTCCTTGGGGTGACCCTTTCACACATCAGGCTGCTGTGTGTACTACTAATGCATCGTATCCATAATGCTGTTGAGATGGAAGAGGAATATATGAGTATCTCAAGGTTTTTCTTTGGAATGTCAAATAAGTGAAGTGTTGCCTTGTTTCGTCATGGATGCTTGATGCGTGTCTGTACGCAATGCAGCAAATGGTAAACACTTAAATAAAGCTGAATGTGAATAATAATTTTAAAAAAGTGTGTCGAGAGAGATTCATGCAAAGATATTTCCTCACAAATACCAGCCAAAAATCAGCATTTGAGACTTCTAGCAGCAGATTCAAGCAGCTGCAATTTTTGATTTGTGTTTATGATAGAAACATGGCTATGGTTTTAGCTGCTTTGTGAATATGTTTTCAGAAGGAACTCTGAGCTAGGTTGCAGTTTTAGGTTTAGTTTTTAGTTTTCGCTTTTAGTGCAACCAATTAGATAAACTGCTCTGTGAATACGTCACCAGATATTGAGACACAACACTAGCATACATCGTAAATACCCGCCTTTCCACCACAGGAGCTGCATGTAAATACAGTCCAAAGAACAGCAGTGAACAAATGTCTTTCACAGTGAAATGAAAACGGCAGCGGCTCAGCTAGAAGAGTCTGGCTGACCAGACGTTTCTCACAGCAGCCATTTTGACATAAACAGCAGGTAAACACAGCTGTTACTAATAACATTCATGAGGGTTGCAGCAGAGAGTTTAAAGCGAACCAGCATGAAAGACAGCTGTCGTGCTGCGTTCAGGACAACTTGCAGCTTGGAAAAAGTGAGCTCCAAGTTGTTAAAAATGAATTGAACTGCATCAAACTCTGTATTACAGGTCAGAAAACTGAGCTCAGATTCATCCAAGTTGACATCAGTGACATCAAACATCAGCGTTAATGGTATTTGTTGATATTTTGACACATAATTTGATGTGTACTTATACAGACTGTGAGATATGATTATAGCAATATGTGGAGTGTAACAGCTATTTTACCGTCTCTCTTAGCTCCACAGAGCTAACGTAGGTATTTAACGTTACCGACCGTTTCCATCATACTTCCTTTAGGGGTTCATGCTTTCCCCCAAGTTAACCTGCAGTGCACTATACAGGAAGATACCCAGAACAGACAGTAGGTCAATTATTTGTCACAAAAATAACACCGACATGGCTGAATCCAACTCGAACCCGAACATAATTTTTAAATTTTAGTCCAAAACCAGCCTGATGGGCTCGGGTCGGGTATCCACACTCTGATGTCAGTGGCTTTGCTCCCCTTGTGGGTAAATGGAGTATTACAGGCCACTTTAGGGAGCTGCTGGATGCTCATTAACGTCCAGTTTCCTTCCAACTATGCAAGCATGCTGTATGTGTTCCTTGTGTTTTCTATGTAACATGTTTGACTGTACAGAGCAAACTTGAGACCACATCTACAACATGGCAGGAGCCAGAAATCACTCCTCCACATGTGTGATGCAGCACCCAGCCAGCAGGTGGCATCACAGCCTGTTTTCTCTCTCTGTGGCAGTACCTCATATTTCTGGTGCTTCATGTGCTCCATGAAGTCAAACTTCTCCGACTCCAGCTGGTAGATCCAGTTCCACATCTCCTGGGCCCGTTGCCTGGGTGACACACACAAAATGAGTTTGAGTTTTTACAGCCATTTTATTGATTTTATTTTTTACTTTGGGGCGTCATCTCCTGTGTGTTTAGAATGGGAGAGGAAATTCACTTTATTTGTTACACAAATCTGCAATTTTACCACAAGAGATGCTTTCTCTTGTTAAATTATCTAGTTCCCTGTTTCATGAATGTGTAACTTGATTGTCTGACCCCTACGTGAATCTGAAACAGTGCTCATTTTGACAACCAGTTTTGATTTAGTCCCGTTTTAACTCAAGCATTTCAGGCATTTTAGTTCTAGTCATTTGAATTTTGTTAGTTTTAGTTGAGTAAAACTACAGTGAAAACTATGTTTTTGTTTTTGTCTTTTTTCTCTGTAATTTCCTCATTGAATTGTTAGTGACCCTCATACCTAGATTTCTCTACATTACAGCATGTAACTGAATAGCATGTGAGTATGATTTTCTGCCTAGCTTTTGCTACTCCACTGTAGTTAATATCAAAATGATAGTTTATCAGTTCTTTTTTGCTCCCAAAAATGAGCTGGGGCAAGAGAAACAGCTGCACAGATACTTGCACACTAATCACTGGATCCCTTCCAAACTGAGGTCAGGAGGTGTGATTTATTTGTTTATTTCTGGCATTTTGGTCTCATTTTTATTTGTTGACAAAAATGTCATAATAATGTCATCACTGATTCTTGAGAATTTGGATAAATCATGTCCCACTAAGAAAAATGCTATTTCTGCTGGAAATTTACAACATTTTAATGAATAAAAAGAATCAAAGGCATAATCAGGGGGTCCTTTGCACATTTGTAAGGTTCTTTTATAGGTTTATTTTTAATTTGTATTAATTTAATGATTATATGTTGGCCCATGCCCTACAAAACCAGTTGTCCTCGGATAGGAGATAATCATTTCAACTTGATTAAAACAACAAAAAGTAATAATTTCATTGAATAATATTTTTACCACATGAAAGAGTACATCATAATATGTATTAAAAACTACAAACAATGGGTTTTGAACAATATTTACTATTATTTTGTGGTTGCTCAAAATGTGTCCCAGATATTCGTCACCACCGTCAGATATTTATTTAAAAAATAATAATAAAAAAACTACAAGGTCAATTACATTCCTGAGGATCCCTTTTCAAACCTTCAGCTCTACTGCATGCTTCAAGATCACGCAGGCTCCTGGAAGTTTGCTATTTTCTCTTAAATCTCTTCATATTTTTGGACACTGCTACTGTCACAACCATAAATTGTCAACACCGTCACTTCTGTATAAAAAATATTAGATTAGATTATGGAATAAATGTATACTTTTTAAGAAGAGGTGGGAACAAGATGGCTAATGTGAACAACTCATGCTTATCATGTGAAAGAGTAGGTTTTTGTCACCACCGTCAGACGTCACCACCGTCAGGTTTTCTGTCTGACGGTGATGGCTGAAGTCTGAAAAATGCTTATAACAGGGCTCAGGATTGTTATTTTTTTTTGTACCAAATAGTTAAATAAAGTTGTTAAGCAAGAAGCCATTGACTTGAGTGGTATAAATTTTGGAAATGTATGTTTTAATGAGGCGACTGTCACCACCGTCAGATTAGTGTCACCACCATCAGAGGCAGTTATATTGGTTTTATATGAATATGCTTACAATATTTTTCTTTAGAGCTGTTGAGTTATTAAAGTAATAGTCTCTTTAATACAAAAATATGTTTTTCAAATTAAAAAAAAAAAAAAAACATTACGGTGACGGTGTTGACAAAAACAAAGTAGCCTAATAACTGGAAAAACCTATTTTATGAAAAAAATGCAAAATGAGGAGGTTGCACCGGTACATTGCTGAACAGCCAAGACCTTGGCCTATAATGATATACCTTCAGATTTTGTAATTTAACTCACTTTTTTTTTCAAAATTAAAACCTGTTTTATCCAAATTCCCAAGAATCAGTGTCATATTACCTATTTTGTCATAGTTTTTGTTGACAAAGGTTCATTTTTGTTCATCTCGTTGTTGTCCTGGAAGAAGTGCTCTTGAGGAATGCTTTCCATCACAGCAGAAGAAACGCTGAATGTGATTGGACGACACTGACCTGAGTGCGTCCTCCCTCATGTTGTCGATGCCCAGCGGCTGCCGTCTCTCGGACAGAGTCTTCTTCTTGATCTCTCTGCCCGTCAGACGCTTGCCCCTCCTGGACTCAGCCTGAGATACACACACACACACACACACACACACACACCAGTGTCATCAACGTAATCATCATCATCATCATCATTATCACCACCACTGATAACAACAAGAGCAGCAGCAGACTGACTTTGGCCAGGAAGCCTCCAAAGTTGGCCCCCATGTTGGACAGCACTTTCTTCTTCTTGGCATCATCGTCAGCCTTCCTCTTGGCCTCCTCTTCCTCCTTCCTCTGGCGTTCCTCCTGAAGGAGTGGGGGGGTTAGAGGGTGGAGGGGGTAAGATGTTAATATTCATGATAGATCTGCTTTCATCCAAACATGACATCAAAAGCTGAAATGAGTTCTTAAAAGAATATACTCACGTACATTTATGAACTTTAAATGTTTGATGTTTTTTTAATTTGAAATTACTGAAAGGGGGCATTTCATGCTTTACTGGTTGCAGACTTGAGTTCTTAATTGGCCATGGACTTCTCAAAATTTCAGTTCAAAATATATGATTAAACAAAACCTTTTAGTGTTTTGAGATAAAGCAAAGTAGGGAAACACATGTTTTATTTTCTTTAATGCATTATATTTGACCATTTTGCGCCATAATAGGGCAAATATTGGTGTTTGATATATGGTTTTTAATGAAGGTCAAATGAAAAATAAAAACACATCAAACTATTTTTCATGGCATATTTTAACACTGAGCCTTTTCAGGGGTCACTGCATGATAGCACTCTAATAATACTCTAATATCTGCATTTGTTTGCAAGTGTGTGTGTGTGTGTGTGTGTGTGTGTGTGTGTGTGTGTGTGTGTGTGTGCGCGTGTAAGTGTGGTACCGCAATCCTGTTCTGTCGGTCCTTCTCTTTCTCAGCCCTGACCCTCTGGATCTCAGCTCTCTCTGATCTACGACGCTCCTGATGGAGAGAGGAAGAGCATAAAAGGAGAGAAGATGTAAGAAAGAGGAAACAGGGGAGAGAAGGAAGGAAGGAAGGAAGGAAGGGAGTACGCAAGGATGGAAAAGAAGGGAAACAAATAAGAATGTGGCAGGAAAATACGACCAATATGCTGAAGCCATAAAGAAAAAATTGGCCTATCTAATCCTGTTTAACAATAGCAATAACAATAATAATAACATCTGGAAAATTCAAACAGAAAGGAAAACCACTTGTCACTTTCTCCACCCAGATTTCCCAAAGTGCTTCAGACCGTCCACCCTCTTCAAACCGCAGGCAGCATCAGAGACTTTTTCAACTGGGTCAAGACGGGGCTCTCCATCAGTTTGCATTATCAGTTTATATGAATATGAAACGCCAGAATGTTAGACAACGCCCTGTTAAAAGAGGCAGCAGTCTGGTGGTTTATCTTAAAACAGGGGGCTGGACGTACAATTCGCTCCTTGAGGAAGATAAGCTCCTCCTCTTCCTTCTTCCTCTGCTCAAAGTGCACTTCGATCAGAGTCTGGAGCTCCAGTAAGTCCTTCTCCATCCGCTTTCTGTGGATGTCCTGGTGGATGGGGTGCGGGGATGGGAAAGGGTTGGTGAGGGAAGGGATGAGAGGGAGAGGGAGACAAAGTGGAGGAAAGACAAAAGAAAGGAGAGAATTTGTGGCAGAGGGCATCCCATTTTAAAAGAGCAAATAGAGAAGCCTGAGCTCCACATGATGTTCACTGTGGCGTTAATGTCATGTTCATGTGACACTGCAGGCCTCAGCTCCTGGGTAACAGAGGCTATGAGCTGCTCTTATCATGGACATCTCACAGCTGATTTGATCTCTGTGACATTTTCGCTGGGACCTGCTCAATTTATCACTGATCATCAGACTGATTGGTGTTATATGACATACTGACGTACTGTTACTAAAGGTTTGCCCAGCTGACTCCTCTCTGAAGCAGAGACCAGTTTTACTTTCACTGAGAGCATAATCTACAGCCACATCAGAGCAATCTCTTTAGGGTATCCCTGTTTCTCTTCCAATCTGTTCTGACCAGTGGATTTCCATGATGTCTTCTGTGATTGTGATGCACATAAAAGCCTCTCTAAATAAACCTAACTTGACCTGATGTGCTTGGGGCAACTTACATCAAAATCCACTCTCTCCCCCTCGGGAATCTTGGGAGGGGCGAGTTGAGGCACCAGGGGTCTGAGGAGAGATAGCAACACAAAACTTGAGAGAGGTGTTTGAAAGACTGAAGAATAAGTAGCAGAATTCAGCACTCTGGACAGAGGAAAGCAGGGCCACAACAATAAAGCAGAAAAGTAGAAGAAAAGAAAAGAACGTACTTGGGTTTGGGGCGCTCCTCCTCTGTTGATGGGAAAGAGAAAGATGATTAAAAAGAGAAACTTATTAAAATAAACGTATTTCCCTCAGCTGTGTGACTGCTTTGTCCATCCGTGTTGGCCATGAGGGGAAAGGACGACAACCCAAAAGTTGTTAGTAAAGCTACAGCATGACTGAAGGCACAGCAAGCAGCTTATAATCAAACAGGCAGAGTAAAATATTCCAAAGTAATGTTAACGTACTGCTAACAGGTTGCAAACGGGACATTAAAACACAAGCTCTCTGTGCCTGCTTGTTGTTATGAAATAAAATAAAATCACCATGGTGATTGTATCACCATACCAACGTGTGTAAAATCCAATCACTCCCTCCTTATCAGCCTTGGGTTACATTAGACTCACATTTACACCGCTAGATCTGGACCACATTTAGCACCTATAAGGCCATTATCAAACAATTTCACTCTTTCTTGGAGAATTTCATTCCAAAATGCTTAACGTTATCTAAGAGAGCAAATCATTCCATAAAGTTCATCATTCAAACTTTCATATATTGTGTTAATCATGCATTAAGAGAGGTCTGATTTCATTTTTTTTATATGGTGGATACTTAAGTCTTCAAAATTTTGCCAGCCAAGTGGTGCTAAATTTGAGGAGAAAACCTAGCAGTGTGAGTTTTATCTGACACTAAACCACACTACCATTTCTCACCTTCCTCCTGGTTGTCTTGCTCTGATGGACCAGCCACATACAGACAGAATGAAAGATGGAGGGAAGGGAGCGACAGACAAAATTGGAGCAAAAAGGAATCGTGGCATTGGATTAGTGGATGAGAGGGAAGAGGAGGAAAGTGAGGGAAGAGATAACATAAAAGGAGGGATCCAACAGAAGGAGCAAAAGATAGAAAGAAGATGTCTGACTGGTGGATGTTCATATTTGAGAAATGAACTCTTTAGATGTTGTCTGAGTTGGTTCATGTGGTGCTGAATTTAAAGGGGGGAAAAAAATTGTAGTTTTCAAACTTCTACCATTTCTCACCTTCCTCCTGGTTGTGTTCCTCTGATGGACCAGACACATACAGACAGAGGAGGAAAGGGAGCAAAATACAAAACAGGAGGAAGAAAGATTTAGCAAATTAAAAGGAAGAGGGAGGTGCAGAAAGGAGATAAGGCATTGAGGTAAGGAGGAGAGGAAGGAAGGGAGTGAGGACGGAAAACAATAAGAATGAGCAAAAGAAGGAAAGAGGGCAGGAACAATAGACACAAGGAGAAAACAATAGAAGGGAGGTAGAAAAAAGGGATGGAAGGAGGGAAGGAAAGAGGGAGGGAAGAAGGATAGAAAGCAGGAGGGATGGAAAAAAGGGAGGAGGGAAAGGAAGGAAGGAAATAAAGGCATAAGAAGGAAGGTAAGAGTTAAGAAAGGGAAGCAATGAAGGAAAGAAAGAGAAATGTTAACAGGGAGCAGAAGAAGGAAAGGAAGGAAGGAAGGAATCAACCGGCCAGGAGATTTGCAGGTATAATGTTGAAGAGGGGGAACAAGGTAGACAGATAAAAGCAGAGAGAATAAAACAGAGGAGAGGAGGAAAGAGATGTGGAATGATTGAAAGAAATGTAAAGTTAATATCTGATGCTGCAGAGTCAGCAAGCTTTTAAAAAGAACTACCATTTCCCATCATGCAACGCGAGCCACACCACTGTCTGGCGGTGGCTGTTGCATGCGGTGGCTGAAGGGAAATGTAGTTTTATGACACTCTGAACATTCATTATGACATTATTATCTACATGCAGGTCTCAGTTTTGGCTATACTGACATTTCTCAGAGGCAGAAATAATCTCAGTCAAAAACTGTGCAACTTTGGCTCCGCCCACAACCAAATCAACCAATAGGACATTTTCTGTCTCTGAACGTGCAAATGAAATATTTGCATAACCAAAACTGTCATCACTGCCGTGTGCATGTGTGAAATTATGAATGTCAGTGAACATACATGTAATTGCAAATGCAGATATGAATAAAATGTTGCGTGGCTTTTAAAGGTAAAATATGCTCCATATAACAAAACTTGCATTCTGGTATGATATTTCTGTGATCTCGGACATTTGGTGAACATAAACAAGAAAACACGACTCTTTGATGTCATTAAGAGAGAAATCCACAGAAAACTAGTCTGGATATTATCAATAACTTTTGGTATAGTTTGAATTTGTTGACCAGGAACATGAACAATAATATTGATATTAACCATGGTATATAAACACAGACACACAGTGTTCATATTTAAGTATTTCTATATTTTTTTGTCATTTTCTTTGTTATAAAAATTATGAATTGAAAAACTCATATGCTTGTTATAGCATGATACATTTTTTTTTAGCTTAATTTTCTGTCCCCGTCCAGCCATTTACACTACCAGAGTTCTTCAAATGTTGACTGAAATGGCCAAGATCATTGGAATGTCATATTTGCATTCTGTTTTGGGTGCATGTCCCCTTTAAAAGATTAGACGCAACAGCGAGCAATGAGAAAAATCATGTCTCCAGTACTGACAAACCTAAGATGAACATGTCTGAGCGCATATGCTATGAAATGACATGTGTTTTTATTTACATTGGGTATTAAATTGCAGTGCAGCTAAAACATATATCAAGATTCCAGATGTAAATAAACAAATTAAAGAGGAATTAAACCCCAAACCCAAATCTGTGAAGCCTGACCTGAGGTATCAGGCCTTTTTCCCACCTGGTATTAACATCAGTCCTGACAAACACAAGCTGACACCTCTAAGTACAGGTGTAAACAGCAGCACATGCATTCCGAGGCAGTCTGGGACGCTTGTGTCCACATCGCATTAGAGGTGTAAACAGACCTGTGTCCCAGGATGGATTAAAGGACCGCCTGCTAACCTGTCTTGTCCAGCCCAGCAACCCCAACACCAGCCAGACCAGCACTTCTCTAGAAAAAAACTTAGCTGACTCTGCCCAGCAGCAGCTGCACTGTGAGCTGATGTGCAGGTCGGCTATAAAGCAGCTGGTTAATGAATAACAACATAAACAGGGTGGAACTACAGGGGAGCCATGAGGAGCTCGGCTCCCCTTAATAAGACGTGAGCTCCCTAAACATAATACAAGAAATTTTGGGGGGTGGAGGGTTTCTTCCATATAAAATTTGGAGGCAGCAGCAGTTCTTAAATTTCATGCCCCGGTGTGATTGAACATATTCTTTCTAACCCTAGACACAACAGAGTTACTTTGGAATACTACAGAAATATTACAGGTGGCAAGATGAATGTGTGCGTTGCAGTTACTGCAGGAACACCACAGAAATATTACAGGTTGATTTATCCACCTAAGCGAGAACCCTCTCAGACCCGCTGGAATAATTAAATGATCTGAGCCTGAAGGCGATCGGGTCGAGCTGTGACAGATGTGAAATGTGACTTCAGTGACTGACAGCCGCATTAAAATGCCGCTGGAGTGCGCAAGGATATTTTGTTAAATACCTACTGCCTGTTAAATGCTGTTTTATGTTTATTTTATATGTGGTAGAAGGACTAGCAAAGTCTCTCTCGCTCTTTCTCTCTCTAAAATTATATGTTTATTTGCATATGGAGCCGGAAAGTAAGATCTGAACACAAGTGGCCAGGTGAGACGCATGTGGAGACGCATGTTAGGGCCAGGTGTGAACAGACGGACTGACAGCTGTTCACTGGTGTTCGGATCACTAAAGACACATTTTAATACCAGGTGGGAACAGAGCGTCAGAGATCAGTTTCTCACAGAGGTTTGAGTTTGGGGTTTAGTTTACATGGTGGCGTGCTCTCTCTCACCCTACCTTGGTACTCCTGTTGCTCTGAAAGCCCAGACCGGCACAGTTTCAGCCAATGGGAAAGCAGGATAGAGGGGAAGTTGACAGGTCAGAGTTAGTGCAGCCTCATTACGCACACCGTTATGTTGGCACAAAGGGCTGAGCGTCTCTTTCAGACGAGAAGCAAAGGTGTTTGTGTGCGTTCAAGGCAAGGCATTTTATCACAATCACAACCCACTTTAATTGTAAATCTGTATAAATATACAGGAATTTGTCTTGGTGACACGTTTCCGCAGCAACCAGGACAGAACAGGCCAACAGAGCTTTTTCATGCCATCACTGTCTTGCTGTGTGAAATCTGAACAAATTCACTTGATTTCTTTCAAAAACATCATATATTTAAAATAACCTTAAAATTACCACAAAATTATCCAAAAAAACAGACTTTTTAATTACAAATTACTAATTAAAATGAAATTTACACAAAATTACCAAAATAAAAGTTACAAAATACAAAAATTAGAACCCCCCCCCCCCCCCCCCCCCCCCCCCCCCCCCCTCCCCAGAAAGTTGGCAAAACATTACTAAAATTACAAAGCCCTGAAAAGTAGCACACACAAAAAAATAAAATAAATAAAATAAATAACCTCAAATAATAAAGTAAATGCAAAGGAATTAAATTAAATTAAATTAAATTAAATCAACAACCTTAATAATAATAATACAAATTAAAAATCAAAGGAAACAAAGTGCAAATTTCAGAGGGTGAAATAAAACCTTTCAAAATAAAATCCTGCCCAGGGATCCTGTGTTTCACAGATTTAATGACCGAGCAAAATTTCCTCCTGGGGAAAACCAGGTGGACCTGCTGCTGAACTCACAGGGAGCTCGCAGTCTTGTAATTCAGTGGCGACGTCTTTGAGGACGTTAGAGTTGTGCTGCACACGTCTGCTCTTACCTCCTCCATCCTCCTCCACCTCCACCTGCTCCGTCCCCTCCTCCTGCTCTGCCTCCGGTTCCTCCTCCGCCTGCACCTCCTCCTCAACCTCTGACACAGAGATAACGAAGGAGAGATGAAGAGGGAGAGAAAGAGATACCAAAACACAGAGAAAAATGGAACACAAAGCAACAAACGACAGACACTTTCATAGATTCACAAACTGTTCTATGTTTTATGTGGAGAAAAGCCAAACTTACCCTCTGTCTGCTCCCTAGAAAGATAAGATATGAAAAGGAAGACAAAAAAAAAATACTCAATATATTGTATTGTATCTCTACTGGTGCTTTGGACTAAAGCTGCATTTACAAATTTAACTATTTTCCATTTGCCACTTTGCAACTGTCCCAAGTGCCACATTGCAGTCTCGCCCCCCACCTTATCATTTGGAAATATATTGCTTTAATCCTCTGCACAGTTTTAAATTTTGCATGTGTGTATTGTTTTATATTTTCACTGGATTTTATTTTTCATTTTAAAGTGTACTACTCTGTGCACTGAAGGGCACTCTGTTGCATTTTCCAGAGCTGCAGTATGCTCAGGAAGTTGCACACCAAATCTTGCTGCACTTGTAAAGTGAAATAAAGATGAGCCGTTCTCCAAAGAAATATGTGGCAGTTTGTCGAATTAACAGCGACACATTCACACTTTAGAACATGACCGAATGAGAAGACAATGAAGCATCTAGTGCTACTCACTCGTACTCCTCTTCTACGTCCGACATGGCTGCAGTAAAGACACACAAAAAGACAGAATAAGAGGAGTAAGAGGAGCTCAGTGATAGAGCATAGGAATACAGGAATTTAAGTTTGAACAGGTAAAATATTCTGATGAACAAAACACACACACACACAAACTACGCTGAGTATTGCAAAATATCACCTTAACAAGTCAATTAGTCACATTAATTAATCTTTTTTTCTTAAAAAATGTTTTAAAAAATGCAAGTGGGATGAGATAATCTCACTTGTTTCCAGTGCTAGTAACTTGAATTTTCTGAAGCAACTGTCACTTTCTTGACCCCAATGGGCCGATCTGCCTTATTCTGCCTTGTTTCGACAGATTTGTTCTCGTTTCCACAAAACATCCTGAAGTGCACTGGAAACGAGTGGGATTGTCTCATCCCACTGACAGATTTCCTTCACTTATTTAAAGACAAACAAAGCTTTAATACTAAGCTTTAATATGAGACTAAATGACTTGTTAAGGTGGATACTTTTTGAAATGCGGTTTTAAATATGAAATCAGGGAAATAAATATAGCAAAGTTCATTTCAAAAGTTTGTATAAATGCAATAATGGCAATAATGGCAGCAGCAGGGGGCCTAAAGGTTAAAGAAAATGGATTGTGACTGGAAATTCGCCTGAATAAATCACAGGATTAGCAGTTTGCCTCGGTCCAGGAAAAAGTGAATGACAAGTACTTTCCTCTCCACCACTACCTGGTGCCAAGGTACCTCTGAGCCTGGCATTTAACACTCAGCTGCTCCTGGGACACTGTGAGTGTGTGAAGACAGTTTCAAGAAATACTGTGAAATGACAATGGCTGGTTATTTCTATTATTGGTTATTTCACCTGCATTAGCACTTTTTCTTCTCAAATGAGACTGAATATTCACTGGATACAGGAACTGTACTTGCTGTATAGGCTGAATGAAAAGTTTCACTCCAAAACTGACACCTAGTCTGACATAATCATGAATACATCCTCTTCAACTCTGCAAGTCCCACTGGCAGATTTACCATCACAAATGCATGCTGCTTTGTTCAAAGCCACAGAACTTTATTTCAAATTCTAGTGGAGATCCCGAGGTTTCCAAAGATCCCAAATATGTCCTGCTGAATTCCAGAAAAATGTGTGTAAAATGATGTACATGGAGATATTTTCTCTGTGATGTAGTGCTGCAGCCATAAAATACAGGCATCTTTGAGTATTTCACTCAATATAAGTGTGACGTAGGTTCAGTGAAGCACTGCAACCAGCAGATACACAATATGGAAGTGGCATTGTCATACAATATGGAAAATACATGTCTTTTTCTAACTTTGTAGTTGCTTAAGGGGAAATTTAAGGAGATTTCAAGGGGTTAAGTTGCATGGACACCTGGTGTCTCAAGGAAAAAAAACAACACAAAGTTCTACTTTTTCTGAAAATACTAGTCCTAACTTTTCTCACTCCATGAAAATCATGAGAAATCAATAATGTGAATATTTGCGAAAACAAATATTACTTTGTGTGACGTTAAAGCTACCTGGGCCACAAAGCAGTAACATTCTAGACAATACACAGTAAATGTGTGTTTTTTATCTATAGTGAGCAAAATGTTGAACAAAGGCAGGTCTAAGTCGGTGAGTGAGTCATCATCACAACATCACAGGTGGTTACAGTCACTATTTTTCCTGCGATTAATCACTTTGGAGATACAAATATACATAGAGACACAGCAGCTTGGTGACAGACAATGCACAGTGGGACGCCTCTGGCTATAAATTGCCACTTTGAGCTGCCATTGTTCTGACACACACACACACACACACACACACACACACACTGGGTGGGTGCTGGCCCCATCCTGGCCGGGACACAGGACGATTGATGGCGTGTCAACAGGTGAGAATGTGACAAGGGTTAAACACAGAGAGCGAGACGGTGGTAGGGTTTCTCTCACTTTCTACTGTTTCCCCCGTCTCCTTGTCTCCCTCTTGCTCTCTCTTTGTCTCCCCTCTCTGTCCTCTTTTGTCACAGTCTCTCTCTCTCTCTCCTGCCTTCCTGTTGTTTCTGATAAATGATGCAGGGTGATTTATTCTGAAGAGGCATGGCCTAAAGTGAGGGCAACATCAAGCATCGAAAGAGATTTCAAGTCCCCAAATGAAAGAAGGGCATTTTCTCACCAGATATTTCATTTTTACAGACAAACAGCCCTAAAAGATGACCTCATCCAGCTAATTACATTATTTCCACAAACACACGTCATGAACTGATGATGCTGTATCACAGGCTGACTTCACAGCTGCATGTAGCCAAGAACCTAAGACAACGTCCATGATTTCTGATGGAAATTCTCAAAGATTCAAAGTCAGTTTCAACTTTGAGTCTTGTGGCCTCTCAGAACTTGTGCAACATGTCAACCTCTCTACTGACTTTACTTTCATTCTAAATTGTGCACAAAATAATTCTACATGTTGTAAATCAAGATCTAAAATCTCAAACAGTGGAGGGTAGCTGTTTGTGAACAGGGTGTTTGATTAACAGATTGCTTGAGGCTTGTCATTTGTCAGGCATTCTCGAATCATTCTTGTATTTCTCTTCTTTTGTCCATCATTCAAGCTACCCTGACATACACACACACACACACACATACACACACACCAAGTCCCTCTCCACTCTCTCCATCTTTCTGTCACCAGGAACAATTTATAGCCGTCCTGTCATTGTGTGGGTGAATTTATAGAGGCGGTAACTGTCGTCAGATGTTCGGCCTTCTGTCTCTGCTCTGTGTTGTCGTGCCCGCTGCCGTCATGCCAGATCCGACAGACTGGCATAACCGGACACTGTCAACCCTTTCAATGGCAAATCAATCAGTAGCTAATCTTCCATGCACTCCCACTGACCCTCTGACAGTCTGTCTGTCTCTCTCTAACAGCGGTAAGCATGTCTGTCTCTTCTGCAGTCAGTCAGTCACACTCTGTCCCCGTCTTCCTCTGCCTGCCTATATGCTGTTTTTACACATAACTGCATACAGTAATAAATCCCTGATACATACTCAAAAACCCCTAGTTCTCCACATACTTCATTTCTTTTGATTTGTATTAAATATTTAACTGGTTTGGTATGATTTACACCAGTAGCTTGAAGATAATTCTTCACAGAAGCCACTGATGAGGCGACTTTGAAACCACAGGAATTGTGTATTTGTATGTACACTAGGATGGCATAATTTTTCTCCTCTTTCTTTGAATTTCCGACTTTATCACAACCTGTATAGTCCATCAAAAGTATTTCGAAGAAAAAAAAAAATCCATGCTAACAAGCCATTTAGTCTCATCTTCAGTGTTTCTGAAAAATCTGCCAGTGGGATGAGATGATCTCACTTGTTTCCGGTGGTAGTCAACTTGTTTCCAGAATTTTCTTGAAACATTTTCTTGATCGTAGTGGGCTGATCAGCTTCATTCTGCCCTGTTTCAACACATTTATGCTTGTTCCCAGAATAATTCGTTTCACTTTTAAGATAAACAAGATTTTTATGGCAGAATATGAGACTAAATGAATTGTTAAGATGTATATCTTGCCGTGTTTATGAAGACAATTTTGTGAAATAATAATTTTTTTTTAAAACCTATTATTTACTCAAGGAGGGTTGAGCTTTTCTAGTGATGACTAGTCGACTTAACGGCTTCATATGAACAATTTGGAGGATAAGTGCCTTGCTCAAATGCACTGTAGTAGACAAGCTGTGAAGAGAGGGGAACTGCCTGATAACCTCGAGGTAGCAAAGGGTAAGGCCAATGGATTAAAGGTGAAAGAACAGAACGGGGAAGTGAGGAAAGAATGAATGGAGGGAGGAGTGAGAGGTGCACATTTCAACACCTCCGTCAGGGCGGGGCGCAGCCGGGCAGGACAGTCGGAAAACGACCATTTGGAGCTGAACGGAGAGAGAAAAAAGAAAGGGGATTTGGGAGAAGAGTCGAGTTACGCTCCGCAACAGGCACAGGCATTAGCTGGGGAATTCTTTAGGGTTAATTTTAGTCAAGGGCGATGTGTGTATGCATGTGTGTGTCTGTGTGCATGAGCACAGACTGGGTAAGCCACAACGTCTCATTAGAGCCTACTATATCAACCTCCTCAGCTCTCAGTTTGTCACTACTGTGCGGCCGAGTGTTGTTCAAACCCACAGAACTGCTTTGTAAAGTCTAGTGTTGAAGCTACTTAAAGGGAAATTTGAGGGGAAACTGGAATTCAGTAGATTAATAGGTTCTGGATAGGAGGAGAAGGTAAAAGATGAGAGGAGAAAGAGTAAGCAGAAATATGATAAAAGGAGGAAAGGCATAAGGACAGAGAGAACGAGGAAAAGTGGAGAGAAGATGGGGAACTATAAGAAGAGAGTTTTTTTGAGACAAAGAGGAGAAATGAAGGTAGAGATAATGTAGAAACTCCACATTAGCCTTTGATGAAACTATGCAATTCTACACGATAAGAGGCCTTTTTCACAACAACCATTTTGACCTGAACAGAAAGTAAACGCAGGTGCTGATATGACAGTGACATTAATGAAGGTTCTGTTCCATTCAGGTCTAAAAAGACTGGGGGAAAGATACAATTTAGTTGACTGTCCCAAATTTTACCCATATAGTGGTATTTGATGGCCTATGCATGGGTCATACATCAACCAAGTTTGGTCCATTAAATCCTTCTCCTGGAGCTTCACCTGGAGTGTACTGCTCCAAAATCAACGAAGTAGATCCACACCAGAAAACAACACCAATTTGAGAAAGATGAAAATCTGTTTTGAGGGATGCACAACACATTTGGTCTGGTTTCACTTTTCAGCCCCCGATGTCCAAAATGGCAGAAATATTTCCTGCTGAAATCGTGAATGTAAACATTTTGTTTATGAGAGATTAAAGGAGCGGGGGCAATGTGAAACGGTGACCCTCGATCCCTCGGCTCCCAGAGGACAGCCTGAACCAGCTGTGTGCATCACTTTTGTGTCTGCTCACTTCTGTTTAGTAGCCTCCTCTTTTCTCTGAGTTGAGCGCTAAAGTTAGCTAGCCTGACATCAGAGCGCCAGCATGTGTGTGGGCTATGTGGCTGGCAGTGACCAACAGGGGGTTAAGGAACAATGTGAAGGGTGGTATGCACATGTGCGCACACACACACATACACACACACACTGCCCTAACTAGCAGTCAGGCCTTTGACAGCCACCTCTAAAGAAGGAAATGCAAGTTGGCGAGCATTGCTGTGGTTAGAACTACTCAACCACTCCTGAGCAGGATCAAAATACCCAAACTGCCATATCACACATGCCATTTGTTGAACGCTTTTATCCAAAGTGCCTTTCAGTACTAAGAAAATATTCATTTTGGGCATGGGTGTCCCCAGTGGGAAGCAAACCTCTAATTCTGTCAGTGCTGGTGACTCGACCACCTAGGGTTACTTTACTTAGGGAATGAAACCTTTAACCTCAGCTGTGTTCACACCGCACTCTTCACACATGTTACACATGAAAAACACACGTGGAAGGAGCTGATCACATTTACACAGGCTACTGTAACTGACACGTTTTTATATACTTTTTTCTACTTATTAACCCTCTGAAACCTGAGCAAATACACTCGATTTCTTTCTTAAATATATACATATTTAAGATTAAATCACAAAAAAATACCATAAAAGCATTTATCCAAAAAATTTGAATAAAACACAAAAGAAAATTAGGATGAAATGTCCCAAAAATGACCAAAAAAAAAAACAAGAAAATTACAAAAACCTTATTTTTTTATGTAAATTACAGGAAAATTAATTGAATTCTCACAAAATTACCAAAAGATTGTCAATAAAAAAAAAATTAGAAAAAAAAATCTCAAAAAAATTCCTCCTGGATTTCAAAGAATTAAGTTAGATTTTACTGATTTTCAACCCAAACTCCTACTGCTGTGGGATGTGCACATGTAAAACAAATTTAAAAATACAACTTAAAAATACTTTGTGTATGTAAAGAGCTTGCCCCAGCGGCCGGGATTACCTCCGCTGCCGGATGATGCACCTCATGTCATCCAGCAGTGGAAGCAGCCTGAGCAAAAGCAAAAGGCCATGTTTGCTTTTGCACGAGCGGTGGAAGCAAGTGAGAGTGAAAAAGTGGAACGTAGTAATACCATGAAACACATGGACAAAAATGACTTTTGAGATGTTTTTTTGGAGTCATATTTGTAGCTGAATATTGGAGCCCACCTACAGAGGACCAGAGGAACAAACAAAGCTGGGAATAAGCGTGGGAATGTTTTGCCAGCGGAGACAGAAGAGGAATCGCTGTGCTGCTATGAGTTCCACTGTGGAAAAATATAATGAAATACACACTATTTACATCTTGACTGTAGTTCTGCTTTTTATCATTTACCAATGACTGCAATCAGTTATGACAGCCCAAAATTAAATTACTGTGGAACATTTTTACTAGTTTGGAATAAAATTAAGAAATTCTGTGGCTGTCCATGAGCAACATGAACTAGACCAGCATACATTAGCAAATTGTGCAGCCATGGTGCATAACAAAGAAGAGAAGAGAGATCTGGCTGTACTTTGCATGTTGTTTTCTAATCAATTTGATTTAATTTCTGTTTTTACAGTCAAATGTAATTAAAATCTCAGGAAAGTCACCATCCTTCTATTTCACTAGGATACTGTAGCGGTCTTATCATTGCTGCATAAATATAAATAATGTACACCTGCTGCACAAAGACACATAGAGCATAAAGAGAGTCCGCTGGCCGAGACACATATTTAATCAGGTAAGAGGTTACACAGTTCATATTTGTCTGTCATCACTCATCTGTCTCACTTAAAGCTACAAAAAGGAAAAGTAAGCACAGAGAGCCACCAAATGGCATATGCAGTTAGACTTGAAGATAGAAAGATGATTTTCAATGTTAAAATCTACACGGATACATAAAATATTAGGAATGCTTGTTTATGCTGATGAAATACACTGAGCAGTAGGAGGCAAGTTTTCATTTCTAACTAATCTGATTTTCAGATTAGTTAGAAATGAAATGTTAAATCCACTTGAGCCATGAAAGGACTGAGGCAATACTAAAATTGATTTTCCCAGATGGACTGTGCAACTGTAGGAAGGAGCATAACCATCAGGAAAGCCCCCTCAGCTTTCAGTAAGAAAAGTTACACTCAAGGTACCTGAAGAAGTGCAAGCATGAACACAAACACACAATTTGAAGATCTAGGATGCTATTCCAGATTATTCTACCTTCATTTTATGAGAACCCAAACCTAGAGAACCAAAAAGAAAGAGGTGAAATAGCAGACAAACATACCTGTACGAAGATGTGGTTTGACCAGTCACCCGGAGAAAGACAGACAGAGGGACAGGCAGGACAATAAGGACTATTGTGGAGGGAGACAATTGCAGTTTTATACAGACAGGGGGCAGGAATTGTGTGTGTGTTGTCAGAATGTGTGTGTATGCTGTGAGAATAACTGAGTGAGTGTGCACTACAAGAATAACTGTGAGTCTGTATGTGCAAATGTGCAGATGTTGTGTTGTGTGTGTGTGTGTGTGTGCAGGGCAGGGGGCCATAGGCGGATTAAGCCGAGGCAGAAAGACGAGCACCTCGCAGGATTAGGGAGAACAGAGGGCTGACCTCACCGGACAAATGGAGGAGCGCGGCAGGGCAGGTGGAGAGGGGGATGACAGACAGACAGAGAGAAAAGCTGTTTTGTCCTCTGAGGAAACGAAATTCTTTGCTGACTTATCATCCTGTTTTTACACTTCTAGGACAACTTTCCATGTTACCACATGGCTTGTCCATGGTAGTAAAGACAGAGAGTGAACTTTGTCCTTTGTCCAGGTCCAAAATTCCAAAGGCCAGACTTTTCAAACTTTTTCGGGCATGGGCACAAAGGACTTTACAAAATGAAGAATGACACAAACAGGTAAAATAAGTAAATAAAACATGCAAACAAGATTATAAACCAGACATATAATGACATAGAATAAAATAAAGATTCAAAAACCAGAAATTATCCGTAGAGACGGCAGCTCTACAAAAATGAGTTTTCAAACAAGATAGTAAGTAAGCAAAAGTAAAACTGAGCGAGTAAAAGTGGGCATTAAACAAGTGTGAGTAAGTAAAGGTGACTTAACACTATGACTAAGGCAGCCACCAGGGTGCAGGATAACCACATTAAGGCACAAACTAGTATCAAAAATGCATTTGTCAAGGCGATGTGTATGCAATTTATTTTTAGATAGACTGAAAGTTATCTAAAAAAAAAATAATTATTTAAAGCTGCTTTAAGTATTTTTCTGACCACAAGAGGTTGCTGAGAGCTTAAACTAAACAAGGTTCACTGTAGAGCGCTTGTTCAAAACCAACAGATAAGGTGAAAAAATCTGGTTTTGGGATGGAAATGAGGGCTACATTTCAATCTAACAAGGCTCTTGTCAGATTACTTGGATTGTTTTGTCTGTAACATTCAATTTGAAAATGAAACTTTCAGTGACACAGTAAACAACTGCTCTGAATGAACCTCTTCTGTCACTGCAGTGCTGATTGCTGTGTGTGGTCTGAATTTTGGATACACTTCTCTGCAGGATGTCAAGGCTATTGTCATGAGCCAGAAGGCAGATTTAGAAAGAAAAGAAGAAAGCAGGGAAGAAAAAATGACAGAAAGACACTATAAAAGAGAGCAAGAATGAGCACAAGAAAGAAAGGATATCACAACTACATGCAAGAGGGAGTGGCAGCAGAGTTGGCCGGTCCCTAATAATGAAATATAACATTAGTCTGAGTCAGATGTTAATTTGCACCACAGGGCTTATGGTTGACTGCCTGTTGATTATTTGGATGTATCTATTTAATTGCATTTTTAGAAATCAAGCAGAAACTGAAACAACAATATAGAGCTTTTTAGATAGGTGAATGACAGACAAACCAGAGAGCAGTAAACAAGTTTTCCCCAGTGAATGAAGTCTGCCTGGGCAAGTCGGGTATAAATATGTCACCTTGTTTTGACATATTTTGTTGAGTTTCACTTTGAATGTTGGAATGCAGTGGTGGAGACTGTTTCCCAAATGTTGGCAAAACTGGACTGGTGGTGTCTAAGATTTAGTGTGACACATGGACTGTAATTTCAAAAATTACTCAGAGCAATAACATGCAAAGAGAGAAAAAAGAAAAAAGGACAGGGAGAAGAAAAAATGGTTAAAAATGGATACTCAGCACCTTTGGAAGAGAGACAAAAAAGGAGCAAGGGAGACTCGACAGACAGAGAGACAAATGGAGAGATGAACAGATCCAGAAATAGAGGGGTGATGGATTTTTTCAATATTTTTCCATGGTGTTTCCATTTGACAGAAAGATCCACATATAGAGAGAAAGAACAAAGGCCTCCAACAAGCCTACAACATTACGGCTTAGGCTGTAAATCCTAATCCCAACTGAATGTATAGATCTAATGTGGAAAGCACAGGATCTTCCTCTTTTTATAGACAGATATAGTTAAAAAATAGAATACAGACATTGTTAAAATTCAATTTCGCTTGAGTGACTGTGTAAATTACATTTCAAAAAACTCCATCCTTTTCAGGCTGAATCCTGGAACAGATCAAGACTTTGTCCTGAGTGGCTCTGCTCACGACACAAGTCCTTCCATTGGTTTGCAGCACTTATAGCAGAAACCATCCAATGAGTAGGTTCCGCCCATTTGAATCAAAGGAGCTGCTGTTGTTGGCCAATCAGTGTCCAGTACCACCACGGAGCTTATCAAGCTTATTTTAGACACTATGGGCTCTAGTTTCCCGGCGCAGCGCAGGGTGGCGCTGCGCACCCCGCGCAGAGCTAGTTTCGACAGGCACAACGCGCGAGGCGAACGGTTTCCAAGTTTCCCAGACCTAGGTGCGCCGAGATGGGAGTGGCGGCGCAGCAGGGGGAGGTGTCGACAGATTCAGCTTGGCGCAATGACAGTTTCGTGCCAAAAGGCTTCGCCGAGGTGCGCCAAAAGCTCACCTCCTGAAACCACGTCTACTTTCGGCGCAAGGCGCAGCGGGGCTGGCGCAGTGGAAGTTTGGCTGACAGGCGGGCAGTGCGCACACGTCACCAAAACCTCACAGATTAACAATGCAATAAATACCCACAAAAACCACTATTCAATGCTACTATCTCAATCAGCACATAAATGTATCTCCATATCGACTGTCCTGTCACAACTGATATCAGATCAAAGGAGATTGGCACCGTTTGGCAGCATAATGGAAACCCAACCTGATCACCTGTCAGTCAAACAATGTATCCAGTACCGTGATGTCTTTTTTCCAGTCATGGTGTCTGGCGCTGACGCTACACAGTTCTTCTTCCATATATATATATATTCCACTCTGGGTTTTCGTTATCTGGTAATCACTGGACTATGACTGGTAAAATCTGCCAGTCCGGTAATTTTTAAATGTCAGGTGAAAATATTCGCAATTTGAATTTTATTAAAAGAGTCAATTTCCACGTAATTTTATTTATAAAAAAAAATAAAAATAGACTGCGTGATCCATGTCTCCGGTGCAGGGACGGTTTTTGCTATGGGCAGTGTGGGCAACCGCCCAGGGCGCAATCTACTTGGGGGCGCACGAGAAAAAAAAAATCGCCAGTTTTCTAGACTACCGTATTGACCCGCACATGCCATCAGTACCATCAGTCAGCATCAGGCGGGCCGGCCGCGGCACTGGCCGGTACCGCGGCCACCCGGTCTGGTCTACCGGATCTGACAGGTGAGCGGCTTAATGCCGGCCAGTGCCGGCTCGCCTGATGCCGACTGATGCTGCCCCGGTTGGAGTAGTAACATGAAAGGGCGCAAGCCAGTAATTTCGCCTAGAGCGGCAACATAGGCAGAACCGCCACTGCTCCAGTGTACCAGAGGGAGAGAGAGGGTTTTTTTCTGCAGAACCGAATCAAAACAGCGCAGCGAAGTCGCCTGGGGGAGAACAAGGTCACAAGACTGATGCGCATTGCAAGTTGCGGAGAGACACTTGAGACTTTTGATTTTAATTCAGCTGCTGAATTAAGTTTTTATTGCATCTATTTGATTTCAAGTTGGCAGCACGCCGCTTTATTAAAATGATATGATCCCGTTTTTTGTTTGCAAATTGTAGTTGCAATTGTATGCAATGTTCATGTTAAAAGAGCACAGGCTTGTTTATTTATTTTAGACGTTACGCACGTGAGTCAATTGACGGCACTAATTTTATTTGATACAGCCTGTTTTTAATAAAAAGATTATGCTATAAATTGACATGCCTTGATATCATTCTTATATAGCCTGCATATAATTTTAAGCTCAGTAAATTCAGATAATATTTGACCGGAATTTCAAACATTTGTCCGGTAAATTGAAAACCTGCCGGTCACGTTGTCCGGTGCCAATTTTTTCTAACAGAAACCCTGATTCCACACATATCGAAAATGTAAAATGCATCGGTTCCTTGCCAGACACTGGGCGTTTAGAACAGCGAATGTAAAAGCTTTCATGAACCGGATTTTGTTTTAATCTCTAGTGTGTTGTTGCATCAGTAAGTGATGGAGTCAAAAGTTGCAAAACAAACATGTATTTATATGAATATGGCGAGGATTATCCTTTGAGGTAAAAACATTCATTAAAAATGGGGGCTTCACAGTAAAATTTATATTTGCTTGTAAAAATCAATAACTTTAACAGACGGTGACAGAGCTGGAAAAAAGAGATGCGAGGCAGGTAGGTAATGGAAAGACAGGGGACTCAGGAAGACGAATTTAAGGATAGATGCATGGATGGATGGATGGGTGGTTAGATGGATGGGTGGACAGATGGATGGCAGGTAGCTCCAGAAACACTGCAGCAGCCAAGACTGGCCTCACTGAGTGTGTGATGCGGCTGCTCTCTTCGTCCATGTCAAATGTGTAGACTGCCACTACGCCTTCGCGCAGCGCATTTTAAAGGTGAGGACAGGGGCTCATTTGATTGGTTTAAAGTGAATCGGCTGTGTCAAACCCACACCACGCCTTCTCTCCTCCCTTGCGCCGGTAGGAGGAACGGCGCAGTAGTTGCGCCAAGGCGCACGGCGTGCCAAACTTGCAAAATCCACTTGGCCACACCCAGTTGGCGCAGCTGCGCTGCGCTGCGCCCGCGCCCGCGCCTCACCAGGTCTGGGAAACTAGAGCCCTATATCAAATCATCTCAATACGGCAGGATGCTGTTGCTCATGTCATGTCAAATGTGACTTTTTTCCACGATACTGTAACTTGCTTGAAAAAAGGGAATCTGTTTTACAAAGGTTTCTTGTTTAAGTTGTATATATATTTTTGTGATGATTTCTTAAATGAATACTAACATATTTTGACCAAAAAAAAAAAAAGTGGTAAAATTGCAGGTGTAGATGCAATATTAGGCTTGTCATTTTTTCCCCCAGTGCAGGGCAGTGCTGTAATTCATTAATCAAAACACAGACAGTATTTTTCTAATATATGAAAATAATATCTTTATTTTTATAACATAATAACAGCAAAAAATAATGACACATTGATTTTGGTGCTTCATGAAGAAACTACGGGCATGGTCACTGTAAGGATCTGAGAGAGAGAGAGAGAGAGAGAGAGAGAGAGAGAGAGAGAGAGAGAGAGAGAGAGAGAGAATGAGTGAAGCAGAAGAAACAAGATACAAAATGCATGGTGTATCTTGTGCTGTTCTCTGTATGTAGGACATTATGTGTGCATGAGTGTGTTTATGTAGGGCGGAATGTGTGTGTGTGTGCCACAGTGTATTTCACAGGTGTTTGTGTTTGTTTAATTCAACCTGGGGACAGTTTTAGGGTCATCCAGCTGTGTTGCGGCATTATGGAAATGAATGGAGGACACAAATCTAGTGTTGTGGATTAGAAGCCCAGGGGAGCACAGAGCAGTTAATGAGCAGCTCATGTAGCGCCCAGGGAACTATTCAACCCAACACTCTGCCAAAGTTCAGTTTTGCTTTAACCCCTGTGTTGCTGTACAGAACAGTGGTGTCATGTGCTTATATGTTTTACCAGTGTGGTGGTGCTGCACAATGTGCTGATATTTGTCTGTGTGTGTGTGTGCGTTTTTTTTTTTGTTTTTTTTTTTTAATTATCTCACCTGTATATTAGTGTTGTATATGTATTTTTCACTTGTGTGGTGATCAATGTGTGCATGTTTTTTTTTTGTTGTTTTTGTTGATTTTTTTTTTTTTACCTGTGTGTTAGTGTTGTACTGTGCCACACTCTTCTCCTGGTCAATGAGAAACGGGTGGAAGATGTCAAGGTGGAAGAGCGAGGGCCGAGCCGTCAGCACCAGCCGGTCTTCTCCAACGTCCAGAACCAGAGATCGAGACGATGGCTGCATGGGAAACACACCGTCCAGTTTACAAGTGCGGTTGTACTGTAGCTGCTGTGTTTTTGCACTGATGAGTGACTTTTACTGACCTGCGCTGGGCTCCTGACTCCCTGCCTTATTTTTTTGACTGATGTTTGTATTGGGCTTAGATCAAAGTAGCTGTCTATATGGCAAGCATTTTAACATTAGCAAGACAAGGAAACTCTAATTAAAGATAAGATATATGTAACTACATTTTGACTAGTCGGAATTACAATTTCAGATACTACTGACAGTTTAATTCTGACTAGTCATAATAGCCAAAATACAATTGTAGATATCTTGACTTAGGATGATTACAAGTCAGAATGACTGTACTGTTCAGCACAAATGCCCTGATGATAAGCCTTCAAAACAGTGTGTCATTTTATAACTATTTTACCTGTAACAGAAACACTGTTTATTATGTTTACACTAATCAAATTGCAGGACCAATGACCAATGAGAAGACTTGCATGAGCAACGGCATGCACAAAAGATTTGGCCCATCATAGTTCAATTTGAAATATGTGAAAGTATCATTTCCATTACAGAACTGTATCGAGTTGAATGAAGACATATGTGACATTACTGCGGACATCTTATATATTGACTTTTCAGTATTGAATTACAGATATATGAAATTATCAGTCTCACAAGTCATCTGTAATTGCAGATACAGTTAGGTCCATAAGTATTTGGACAGTGACACAATATTTATAATTTTGCCCTTGTACACCAACAGTGGATTTGAAATTAAGTAATCAAGATGTGACTGAAGTGCAGACTTTCAGCTTTAATATAAGGGGTTGAACTAAAATATGACATTAACCTTTAAGGAATTACAGCCAGTTTTATACATTGTCACCCCTTTTTCAGAGGCTCAAAAGTAATTGGACACCTAACTAAAAATCAGTTTCATGGACAGGTGTGACCTCTTCCCTCATTATTCCATGACAAATTAAGAAAATAAAAGGTCTGGAGTTCATTCCAAGTGTTTGCATTTGCATTTGGTTGTTGTTTATCAGAATATCAACATGTAAGCCAAAGAGTCAATGCAGGTGAAGGAGGCCATCATTAGGCTCAAAAAGAAAAAAAAGAAAGAAAAAAAAATTTATCAGACAGGTAGCAACAAGTTTAGGAGTAGCCTAATCAATGGTTTGGTATGTCCTGAAAAAGAAGGAATGTACTGGTGAGTTCAGCTACACCAAAAGGCCTGGAAGACCACAGAACACATCTAAAGTGGATGACTGAAGAATTCTCTCACTGGTGAAGAAAAACCTATTCACAACGTTGAGGGAAGCCAAAAACACTCTAGAGGAGGTAGGCATATCATTGTCTAAATATATAGTCAAGAGACATTTGTGAGAAAATAAATTCAGAGGGTATACAGCAAGGTGCAAACCACTGGTGTCACTCAAGAACAGGAAGGCCAGATTAGACTTTGCAAAAAAAGCCTACCCGATTTTGGAACAAGGTTCTTCGGACAGATGAAATGAAGATTAACTTGTACCAGAATGATGGGAAGAGAAAAGTGTGGAGAATGAAAGGAACAGTTCATGACCCAAAGCAGATCACATCATCTGTCCAGCATGGAGGAGGCAGTGTTATGGCATGAGCATGTATGGCTGCCAGAGGAACTGGGTCACTAGTGTTTATTGATGATGTGACTGCTGATGGAAGTCGCAGGATGAATTCTGATGTTTATAGGTTTATACTATCTGCTCAGATTCTGCCAAAAGCCACAAAACCGATAGGACGGCACTTCACAGTGCAGATGGACAATGACCAAAAACATACTGCGCAACCAATCCAAGAGTTACTGGAAGCAAAGAAGTGGAATGTTTTTTAAAGGCCAAGTCAGTCCCCAGACGTAAACCCAGCTGAGCTGCTTTTCCCCTGCTGAAGACCAAACAGAAGGTCACAGACCCACAAACCAGCAGCAGCTGAAGGAGCTGCAGTAAAGGCTTGGCAGGGCGTCTCAAGGGAGGAAACTCAGAATCTGGTGACGAGTTCACGGGTTCCAGACTTCAGGCACGCATAGACTGCAAAGGATTTTCCTCCAAATATAGAATATAATCCTTATAATAATAGTTAGGCATGTTATACATAGTTTGTCCAATTACTTTTGAGCCTCTGAAAAAGGGGTGACAATGTATAAAACTGTCTGTAATTCCTAAAAGGTTAATGTCATATTTTAGTTCAACTGCTTAAATTAAAGCTGAAAGTCTGCACTTCAGTCACATCTTTATTACTCCATTTCAAATCCACTGTTGGTGTACAAGGGCAAAATTATAAATATTGTGTCACAGTCCAAATATTTATGGACCTAACTGTATCTTTTATACAGGATACAAGACCATAGCACAGTGATTTTGCATGTTTAACCTAATATCTACCAAATGTATAAACTTCAAGTTTCATATTTTAGAGCTCAGATATCATTTTTCTTCCCTGTTATCCAGCCATTGGTTTCCAATCATTCCACTACGATATGAAAATGAACTTTCAGAGACTTCAAACTTTCTTCACACCGGTATTCCACACCACAATAAATTTGTCCACATTAGTTTACTTAAAAGCAGCAGCACTCATATTGGTGTAAGTGTATGGTGGGCTGAAGAGAATGAATGTGTATATTCATGAATGTCTCACCACGCCTGGAAGTTGTATTTCTGCTATGAGGTACTCAGGATCTCCAGCAGGGGGCTCCACAAGCAAACTGAACTCAGGTCTGGAGTTCAGATGCAGTCACAGTGAGACGAGAGTAAGGGAGAGAGAGGAAGCAAGTTGGAGTTGGAGATAACTAATAAATAAATAAATAGTAATAATACATACAACATGACAGATAGGGGAAGAGGAAATTAGGATGAGAAATGTGGAAAAGAGGCCACAGAGAAAGAGGACGAAAGATAGAGGGACAGGAAGAAGTGAGGGAATAATAAGAGAAACGAGAACAATATGGAACAGCAAGGAGAAAGTTATTTTTGAGATGAAGAGGAAAAGCATGGAGGATATGTAAAGGTGGGAGAGAAGGACAAAGAGAAAGAGAAAAAAAAAAGATATGAACAAGTGGCTCTACTTCTGGATCAAATCTCTCGTGCACAGGAGGCGCCAGAAAAACTGTTTACCTTTTGGCAGCAGCAGTGGGGCATTTCCTGAAGGGAAGAGAGAAAGTTTTTTTGTGTGGGTGTTTGATAATGATGCAATGATCTGAGAGTAAAACTGGGTGAGTAAGGATTTGTTCTGTTGATGCTGCTCAGCGGCTAACAGACTGGATATACTTAAGCAGCTGCCAGATATCAACAAATGTGATGGATGAAACAAAGCGATAAAATTCTTCCAGTTGGTCAGAAAAAGTTAAATGGGTTATTTTATTTTGGGTTATGATGAGATAAAGGAGTTATCCTGAAGCCCTGAGACATGTCTAAGTCATATTCTTTTGAGTGGCATTCATCATGCTTTCCCACATCATAGTAAGGTGAGGGGCCCTGCCCTCTGAAACAGAACAGTCTGCCTACAAATCTGAAACTGAGATTTGTTAAAGGACCATACCAGTGATTCTGCATGTTTAGCCTAATATCTCTAAAATGTAGATAAGGGAGCAGTTGTATTTTAGAACTCTGATATCATATTTCCTCCCTTTTATCCAACTATTGGTTTCCATTCATTCCACTATGACATGAAAATTAGCTTTCAGAGACTTCAAACTTTCTTCACAACAGTATTCCATCACTGTAATTAAGTACTCCACGTTAGTTTTCCTAAAAGCAGCAGCACTTTGCCTTTCTAGCTTCTCTACAGCCACTATCAAAGAAAAGTGAAATGCCAAAAAAAGAATTAATGAATCAATGCATCATTAAAAAAAAAAAAAAAAAAAAAAATCAGTTCTGTGATTTTTCAGTTTTTTGATGTTTTTTTTTTTTTTTTTTCCTTTATTGGCACTTGTTTTGTAACATGTAACAATAGGAAAAATGTCTCAAAATGAGTCACAACAATGCACACAACAGCTATGCAAATGAAAAAAGAGAAAGAAAAAAAACCCCAAAATCATCTATCTGACTAAAGGACCCACCCACCCCCAGGGTCCAGGCAACAACTCAGGACAAATATTAATTCTAAAAGGCTTCTAATGTTCGCAGAGACCGAATTCCACATTTTAGCTGACTACACAACATCTAGGTACATTAGAACCCACACTCAACAGGAGAGGGAGTGGGGAGGCTGCTGTAACCCTAGCTGTAAAATGTACCAAAAGTCATTATAGAACACAGAGTGCAAACAGGGTCATTCAAAATCACTGGTATGGTGTTTGAATATTTCAGTAAAAGGGGATCAAAAGAGACAGGAAGAGTGAGGGAGATAAACAAACATAAACACCAAGTATGGCAACGTACTGAGGCTGCAGTTCTTGGATGACTGGTCGGCTCCGTGTCCGGATGTTCTGCTCGTTTAGAGAACCAAAAAACTTCCTGTTTTTCAGCACCTTCCAGTCTGAGGACACACAGACACAACATACTCATAGTGTCAGCTTTATGCAAACTATTAGAGTATTCCCCACAAAGTCCCAACAATTTGATTTCAGCAGCCATAGCAATGAAATAATTTATAATTGCAGCCAGTGCTGTAAACTCTGGCACTGACTGGTGCCACTGATCGGTGCAACATGATTCTTGATCAAGGGCTCAGGAAATGTGGTTGAATTACAGTGTTTACACAAATATTTTCTGCTACAGCTTCTGTCTCTTTCTCTTTCTCTCTCTCTCTCTCTCTCTCTCTCTCTCACACACACACACACACACGTACACACACACACGTACACAGACACACACACACACACCTCTGCTCAGCTCAAGGCTGTACTTGTTCTCTAAACCCTCCAAAGACACCAGGATGAGGAACTGCTGGAATAGGGGATCCTTCTGTAAAAAAAAAAAAAATATATTATTATTATTATTATTATAATTATAATAATAAGCTACAAGTACCAGGAACTCCTGTCTTTACAATATCTTTCCTTGTGTCTCACTATATAAAAAAAAGACCACACCCACACAAACCTGACACTTGTTGAAAAATTCTTGGTTGATAACAACATCATAGGCTGTGCATCCCTGGGAACCTGAGAGAGAGAGAGAGAGAGGGACAGAAAGAGTGGGAGAGAGAGACCAACAGAAAGAGAGACACAGAAAGAATTAATTATTCACATTAAAAGAAGAAACTTTAAAATTTGGTTACAACTCAAATCAAGCCCCCAAGACATACTGAGATTTCAGAAACTACAAACCAAAAAACTGAACTCCCAAAAGACTCCGTTCTGTCAGCTGGTCCTGAGTCTTACTGATCAAGTAACACCCAGTACTGCTCAACCTCAAACCAGCACTGCTTTCCCACCACTCTCTGCAAACACTGTGTATTTCAGTTTTCCTTCTTAACAGCTGCGGCACTCTTTTTACACTGTTTCTTCAACACATTTTCAGACTTCCAAATTTGTCAATTTGTTTGTTTTCCAGTTTTGAAACCTTGTCCATGCTGAAAACTAGTGCGCATTTGTTAGGAAAAAAGTTTTGAAAACTTGAAACATGAGTTTTGATGTCTTTTTTTCAGGCCACTTGTTTCGGGGTTTCAGACTTTGAGTTACAGAGTTCTAGACCAGAGCTGTGAGATAGTGATGCCAGATATCACAAATTCCACCATAAATTTTAGCAATAGCAAAGGGCTAAAACGCTGCATAGTTCAAGGTGCTACTGAGTGATCTTGAATCAGAATACAGAGATCTGGTTTACCATTATGACATGCGATGGCTGAGTTGTGCAAATATACTCACACAGCTTTATAAACTGAGGGAAGAAGTAAAACAATTCATTTAGATGAAAAGAAAATCTGTTGTGGAACTCAGTGACACCAATGGCTATTTGATTTGGCCTTCACGGAGGACATTACCAAGTACCTCTAAGAGCTGAACATCTAGCTCCAAGGTCCAAACCAGCGTATCAGCTCTCCGCTTTCAAATATGAAAACATCTGAAGCAAAATTAAAGCTGTGGCAAGAGCAACTGGAAAAGGGCTGCTATGACATCTGAATATGCTGATACTTGTGTGAAACTCCTCCAGGCATTTGGCGAGAGGCTTCAGGAAATGTAAAGTAAACAAAAGGAGCTGAACATAATTGTCACGTTGTTTAATGAAGAACCAGCTGATGTGACAACCTACAACATGAAATCACTGAGCTGCCACTCAACAACAAGCTCAAAGCTACAGCAGGTACAACAACCTCCCTCTGCTCCAGCTCTGTGAACAGCATCATCATCATCATCATCATCATCACTACCATCTGACATCAGACACTTCACTAAAGAGTAGCAGTTCCAGCCATCGCGTTAAGGTAAGTGTGAAGTTTGACCAATTAAAACCATGTTAACAATATATATCCCTATATAACCCTATTATTGATATTCAAATATTAATATTATTGCAATACATTTTTATTTGATAATTTTGTATGGCCCTCGAAGGATGTTCTAAAAATTTAATTGGCCCTTGAAGGGAAAAAGTTTCCCCAACCCAGCTGTATTAGTGCTGTATAGTCTTACTATTGGTTCATTTCCATAACAAGGCTCTTGCCATAGAAACCACTCCCCAGAAGTCCTGCCACACCCGTGTCAAATCATCAAGAACATTTCCATAGGGCACACGTTACTGTTGGCATGATCACTCACTCACTCAAAATTCTTTTTAAGCTACATCATGCAACTCTTCACCTCGAGGCTGGATGTGTATTGTCAGCCGCACCCTCCACCCCCTCAGTTGATCAAATTCTCACACTTGCTCGGTTTGAAGCCTGTAACCTGAGGCTAACCGGTATTTTGTTAAGCCAAAGACGCCAAAAAAGTAAAAGCAGTGAAAGCAACCATCTACAGCTTGGTAAAAATTAATCCTGATGTTCACCAGTTGTGTCTGCTACTTTTCATCATTTTTTTGCAAACTTGCTTTCTAAGTGTTGTTTCCCTTCTGTGAGTACATCACTGCAGGAATTAACATGAGAACCAACAAATGTTTACAAGTTGCACATATCCAAATGTCCACAGAGTACACAGTCCAATCAAGACAATAACTTGGCAGCACAGAGGTGTACAGAAACAGGAAAATTGCTAGAATTAAATTATTTTCCTGTAATGTTAGGTATCTAAGGCAAAGTCCGGGCAAGAGATTCTTTGAGACATCCTATGTGACTACTTGACTGCTTAAATGTTACGCAAGATGCTTCATATATGTAACTTGATTCTTGATTTCTCAACAGCTGGCACAAACCTCCTGCATTAATCTTCTATATCAGCAGATGTCAACAGAACAAAGGAAAGAGCCACACACACACACACACACACACACACACACACACACACAGTCTGCAGATTGAGCCCTGCCCTGCAAACCTTTAACAGGAAAACAAGAAGGAACACCTTGGTGCCAAAACTTGGCATGAACTTTTTTTTTTTCTTCAACCAGTAAAAGCCAAGAGATGGTTATTTGTATAGCAGATTTCATATGACAAGTCCGGCTTGCTCCCTCCAAGGAAAAATAATATCCTTGGATTTAGCTACTCACTGTTGTCTATTTCTGTATGGGGCTCGCCTAGACTCATGGGCACTCTGTAACCTGTGGGATCCTCTGATTCAAGCAGCTCCACAAGCTCCTCTTTGGAAAGCTCTGGAGGGGGCGGGACCGAGTTTGACTGACAGATGTTGATGAAGATCTTCTGCTTGTCAGGCTGAGACAGAGTCTTCACACACATGCCTGGCAAGGTGAGGGCAGAAAGGAAAAGACAGGCACAGAGAGAGACACGGAGAGAGAAAAAGAGGGACATGTGTACAAACACATTGGGTATCCATTTTTCCAAATTAAGCTGTGATACAAAACTGTTTCATAGAGACACTAACCAGGCTGTGGTCGGATTACTTTGGAGTCTGGATTTTCACTTTGCACCTGTCCCATTGTCTAGGAACAGAAACGACAGTCTAGTTCAGTTTCTTTTAATGGCAGCACAAAAGAGCTGGAATATCACATACCTTAGGGGATGGTAAGCATGAGGGAGTTGATAAAAAAAAATCAGAGCAGGAAAGGGAAAGGGAAAGAGAGAGAGGTCTGTTTATTTCACAGGCATTCTCTGAACCCACTGGAGTGCATTAATGTATTTGATGGATGACAAATGTGATTATGAACCACTGTTTTCCATTTTGGTGTTTTTTTTTTTTTTATGTCAAACATACAAAGTAAAGGATAAACCAGGTGTTGGTAATGGAGCAGTAGGGATAACAGCTGTGAAATGTAGAGATGCATCGATTCCAATAGTAATACCAATACTGGTATCAATACCGCTGTAGATCCAGGCATAATTCATGGATCAGATATGAGACCAATATCAGAAAAAAAATCCATGTACTGATACACAATAGATGTCCGCACACATTTTTGCCTGTAGTATTTTGCTAATATTTCTGTAGTTAATCTACCGCTACTGCCTCTACAACAGTGTGTTAACATAGCTGTAGCTAGTAAACACCAAGGTTTTCTTCTTCTTCTTTGGCAGTACCATCCAGGATGCATTGTACTGATTTTTTTTTTTTTTTTTTTTTTTTTTTTACTTTATTTCCCCAGGGTAGTACACTGAGGATGTATGCTCTTTTTCAGCAACGGCCTGCTCCACACACACTCAGTTCCACACACTCATACCTATCATGTTGTTGCAGGCTGGGGGATCGAACTAGTGACTTTCTAGTCACAAGCCCACTTCTCCAACTTTTAGCCCATGGTATAGTGCCACAGTGGCATGTGCTGGTATTGCAGCCAAATTAGAAAAATCTGTTGTAGTGGTTCACTACTATAAGTTAAATCTACTTACTAGTGGTTGATAATGCATTGCTGTGCGCTTGACAAAATATAAAAGGAGTTGCCATAGTAATTTGCACCCCTACACCTGTTTGTATGTGAAGCCTCCTACAGTTCAAGTAAATTGCCTTGGGATACATAATACATTTTCGTATTTTTGCTCTTTTAATAAGACGTTTTGTGTAATTTATTACAGCCTCATGTAATCTTGCACATAAAGCCAACAACAACAACAATAATCATGATTATCAAAATAAAAGAGCTCAGGTATCAGCTCATTACTGGGTATCAGCCAGTACCCAAAGCCCAGGTATCAGATTCAGATCTGAGGTGAAAAAAAGTGGATTGGCACATCCCTGGGGTAATATGATATCTAGGTAATGGCCCGTTAAAAGCCAGAGTCCTTCTGAGGTATGTGAAATCACTGTCTGCTACAGATGCTGTCTCACTGGCACGTGGCAACCAGCCACAGAGAAAGAAAAAGAGAGAGTGAAAAAGAAAGAGAAAGAGCAAGAGTGACAGATATTTCCAACACATCAAGCCTCAACTGCAATGCAGCAGAGGAAAAAAAGTGAGTAGCACTGAAGCCACACCCAACAACTTGCTGGAGTGTTTCCTCTGTATTTATTTAGCTGTGGTGCACCACCACAGCAAGGAAATTATTACCACTGCACAAGACAATGTGAAATTAAAATAAACACTGTAATTTAGCTTTAATGTTATCTCAAACTAAACTGTGTGTAGTCCAGATTCTTAAGAAATAATGATAATAATGAAAATAATAAAATTTAACAATAGAACCTCAGACCCAAACAGTGACATATATGGGACAAAACTATAATTGTTGCATATAACATCCCTGTTGTGACATAATTATAGAGGAAACTTTGCTGCTGGAATATTCTTGAAATGCCCAGGCTACAAATCAACCTGTGTCGAAAATATTCCAAACAGGAAAGAAATGGACAATTTGTTTAGTCTTTGGCAGGACTGCCTGGAAATTCTGATTTTTTTTTAAACCAGCCACATGGAACTGTACTGAATGGGACCTCTGAAAAATCACTGCCAAACTGGCAGGTAGAACAAACCATCCGACCAAAACTTTCCACTGACTTCACTACAAAGTCCAAATTCCTAATTTTTCTTTTTGTGGCAAATGAAGAAAATACAACAGACTAAAGATGAAACTTGATGCGGCTTCCTTAAGGCCGGACAACCCACCTGCAACAGCAGCTGCTGATACAGCTCCTCTTGCTGCTGTAGCTCCAGCTCGGAGTTGAGAAGTGAGGAGTCTGTCGCCATGGCTACAGAGACATATCAGTCAGTCAGTGACTTTATCAATCAAGTAATGAGATGAAAAAACAATATATAAAATCGGGACTCACTCAGGAATTAGGGCTGGGATGATACGCTTATCTCCAGATTCAATACTATCACAACACAGTGACTCGATTTTACGAATCACGATAAGGTTGCCATTTTACAATAGGCCAAAATAACACATTTGTACTGAAAGCAAACAACTGCATGGTTTGTGGGATTGACATAAGGTGGGCATGTCTGCAAACGGGAGACCCATGGGTACCCAGAGAACCCATTTTTCCATTCAGAGATCTGGAGGTCAGAGGTCAAGGGACCCACTTGAAAACACCAGTTTTTCCCTCGCCAAATTTTAGCCTGACTTTGGAGCAATATTTTGCTCCCTTGCTGACAACCTAGCATGACTGACTTGGTATTAGGGATGGGCGATATGTTATCGTTTGCGATATATCGTCAAAAAAATTCCCCACGGTAAGAATATGTCATCTCGCGATAATGACGATAAACTCCTGTTGATGACGTAATTACGTGCGCAACGCACTCGCCGCAGCCGGCAGCTCACACGTGTAGCACAATAACAAGCATGGCGGAAGGCGGGGGTGATAGCGAAGAGCTCGTTGCTAAACGAGGCTCCAGCTCGATTTTCTGGAACTGGTTTGGCTACAGTAAGTCTGACGTGGAGCAAACATCTGTCATATGCAAAGTTTGCAAAAAAGCGGTGATTACAAAGGATGCAGTACAGGTGTACTACTTAAACTTAATTGGTATATTTTAGTAGCGTATTTGACTACAGTAAGTATTATTTTTGAGCAGTATTTGTGGGGTTCTCAAGACTGAATGCGGTGATAGATTTGTAGTCAAAAAGATGGAGTTGAATTGTTTTATATTTTTTATCGTCACTTTTATCGTTATCGCAATAAATGCCAGAAATTATCGTGATAAAATTTTTAGTCCATATTGCCCCTCACTACTTGGTATCAAAGGATTCCTTAGATTATGTGGTTTCATGTGATGGTAATATCATCAGTAATAAACATACAAACAAACAAAAAAACAAAAAAACATTTAAAAAGTAATTAAAAAATCAAGGATGGATGGAGCTGGTGGAGGACTTGAGAAACACACATAAAAAATCATTTATTATGTGTAACAAAACGTAAAACATCAACAACAACAATAATACTTAAGTGTATCGGTTTATCCCCCACACCTAGTAGGAACTCAACTTCGTTACTGGTGGTCTTGCTCTCTCATGCAAAATGCAGATTTGAGATCATTTCATAACATTTGATAAATGGAAAAAATGGCTTTATTTATCTGGTATGGATTTAAAGTTGATTGTTGAGTGGCTTGATATAGGGCTGAACGATATATCAGTATCTAGATATGAACATGCGTGCTATTAATATCTCAAGAAGCAACAATATGGACGAGATCAAATTTAGCGTCAAGGTTTAGCCGAGGACAGTGATTGATCTGTTGTGATAAAAAATTGTTTTGTGAAGTAACTGCATTTTCTCCATCCAGATGGTATTACAATGCCATTTTTTGGAAGGACGCTTAACTGTCACTGCTACAGCACTTACAATTTCAAATAAGTGTGAGCCCACAGTCATATCACGTTATCAAGGTATTTGACATGAATATCGAGTTATGAAATTTTGTCCATATCGTGCAACCGCTGTTTGATACGATACGTGAATAAATGTGAGTAATGTAAGACATGAGTAGCTGGTCACTGGTTGGCCACTTTCATTTTTTTCAAAGTTCCTCTTGGGTGAAAAAAGGTTGGAGACCCACGTGTAACTATAGGCTACGTGGAAGATGAATAGAGAACAGCATAAATTTTTCTTAACACTGAATAGTTGCGATACATAATCTAACAGAGGCGTTTTCACTGCGTTACAGTGGCGTTATGTAGCACAGGGCTTCACTGCGTTGCTATGGACTTTGCTAGGAGAGGTCGGCTAGGCTAACCGTTAGCTCGCTGTGAACGCACACCTCAGTTGGCAGGCGGTTTTGTTTTTTTGTATTATTATTATTCTTTTAACCACATAACTTCGCCTTCCACCGCGTAACGTGGTCCTGCACCTCTACACAAACACCCAAATAAACAAAAACATTTACCCTTTTTTCCTGTTGACAGATGTTGCTGTCACACGCGCAGCAGCCGGCGAGACAACTTCCTGTTTACTATGACGTCGACCTGACTCTGATTTCAAAATAAAAGCTAGTTTATTTGGAAAAATAAAACTCAAAAACTTAATAAAATGCATGACTTGGTGGAGGGAGGTGTTGAAGTTTTAAATTGCACTGATATAATTTTAACTGCCTGAAAATGTGCCTGGTAAACCCAAATTCTTTGTGGTGAGCCATTTATTTATTCTTTTCAAATTAGTGGTCTCTCTTTTGTTTTAAATTGTAATGATTCACCTGACTAACTTCCTGTTTCTCTATCTAACTTTTATCAGCTTCGACAGGTTTTCCTCTTCATAAAACTTTCCTATATTCCTATATATATATATATATTCCTATATATATTAGGATTGACTCAATATCTTTTTTCCTCAAGTGGTTTGTGATGAACATGACTTTACACTACTACTCTGTAATTAAAGCCATTCCTTCTGAATGAATCCATCAAGAGTCACTTATGTTTTGGTGGAGGAAATATCCCAGATGCTCCACCTGCATTGCTTTTCAATGATATGACAAGAAATGTAGTAATAAACATATTCCTACAATTTTTTTTAAATAAAAACAAAATCACCCTGAGAGGGAGATTTTGTTGAAACTCACTTTTGGAAGAAATAAGCTGGAAACAAACATGACTTTTACTTTATAAATTTTGTAGTCCGAACAAAGTCAAAGAGGCTCACTTCAACATTTTAAGTAAAATCTATCCAGTGAATTCTGTCATCTCCAGATATGCTCATGCTCTTTTTGTGGACGTCCTGATGAATCATCTATCCATTTATTATTATTATTTTCCATCCATTTGTTCTGGATGAAAAGTGATGCAGCTCGATAAATCAGTAGACGATGACGCACTGTACTAAGTGTCTCTGGATGGAGCTTGGTGGAGGACACACATAATAAATCATTATGATCCATCAAGTTGCTCCAGGGGTTTTTTCCTCTTGTTTCAGCCTGAATACTCCCTGCAACATGTGGGCCAAGCAGCTGCTTTGTCTCATATGCTGTTTGCTTGTTGTTGGGAAACAAGTAATTTTCATATCTATACATCTATATACAGCACTAGTCAAAAGTCTGGACACACCTTCTCATTCAGTGATTTTTTTCTTTATTTTTATTATGACAACATAATATACATATATAACAACAATATATATATATATATATATATATATATATATATATATATACACACACACACACACACACACACACACACACACACACACACACACACACATATATATATAACAACTATATATATATATATATATATATATATATACAGCAGACCTGAACTGACCGGGTGGTCACGCACACTGGCCGTTGCCGGCGCGGTGCCGGCCGGCACCGCGCACACAGGCTGCTGTACTTTCGTTACAAACCGACTTTTGTTTATATGCGGTTGCAGCAGCACAACGGACAACAACACAGACAACATGGTTGATTATTGATTGCGCAACGCGGCGATTCGCCGATAATCGCACTGCGCGCATTTTAACGATTTTGCGGAGGCAAGAGGAAAGTTGCATGATTTACACCGTATCCACGTTCGCGCTGCGTGCGTGACCGTGCATGTGCTCGTGCATGAACGCTTGGGCGCGGTACAAACTTTGTACTGTGAGTAGCCTCTAACTCATTCATTTCATTGGATAATATGCCGGCGGGGTGAGGTGGAAGCAGAGAATCTCTAATATGGGGAGAAGTGCCACTCTCGTCTAACTTCCGGGTCTCGGAAACACGCCTCTGTCCATGTGAGGGCGCTCGCGGGCGAGTGCAGAATGAATGGGAGTATATGGGGCTACACCCCTAAAAATCCACTTTTCTCTGGAAATAATTTTTTGTCAAGTAATTTGAATACTGTTTTCAAAAGTTGGGGCTAAAAATTTTTTTTAAGTTCACCTATATGTTCTAAAAAGCCGTTCAAAAAGTGTGATGACGTCACACATTGAGAGGTGCTGCTTTACGGCGATTTCCAGAGCCCGTCTCCGGAGAGCAGACGGAGACACTCGAGAGAGCCCGTCTGTGCTATATTAGACATTCTCTGTACACACAAATATCAACTTTGATGGAAAAGTCCTCCTTAAGAGTGGGGTTTCTCGTTTCTCTTGGTCTTCGGGTGCCATCAAGTGGGATCCCTCGTCGTAAACAGCCGCAGTCCGTCACTGACCAATCAGCATTCATTAGCAAATGCTAGCGTGTTACAGCCAACAACAGCCCAAACTGTAGGAAACTGAAAGGATATAAGTTCTCGCTAATTTCACTTTTAACCTATAATCCATACTGGACTTTCAGAAACTACAACAGTATTTGCGATTTTTCAACCATAAACAGGTGTAAGAGACAAATTTAGCCGTTTAGCTCCATAGAGCCCCATTCATTCTGCACTCGCCCGCGATCACCCCCAGTGGAATTACGGTGGAACTGCAACCAAGTTTGATACAATGGGGGTTAATGGAGAGTGGCAAGGCTCGTCGTAGACGGGCTCTGGTGGAAGTCCCTGATAAATCGAAAAGATCCTTCTGATTGGCTGAGCCGCTTGTAAAAGTGGCCCAGCCGCCGCCGCCTCTGCTCTGTAGGCATAACTTATCGATCACAAGTGGCTTTTTTCAGGCTCAACAGATAGATCACAGATAAACAGAACCGTTTTTAGTCAAAAGTAAAAAAAGGCTCTTGATGAGCACTTCAGCGTGAGAAATCGGAGGTGTGGCGTGAGAGCGTGTGAATGCTTGAGTCTCCCTGCCAATGCGTGAGAGTTCTTTATTTTTATTATGACAACATAATATACATATATAACAACAACATAACAAATCAAGAGGAAAGTATATATATATATAAATGTATATATATGTATATGTATATACATTTATATATATATATATATATATATTAAGGTTAGGGTTAGGTAAAGATTACCTAGGAATGTTAGCTAGCAATCTAACATTAGGGTCAGTCTGTGTGTTTGACCTGTCCACCACCCCGTCTGCCTCTGTAGGTGGACTCTGTCGCTGCCTTTAGACTAGGTAGGCTACTGCTCCTTCAAGAACCATGTATTTTTCACACGTAGGCAATGCAAAACATGACACTGACACATTTTCCTATGGTGGACCAGCAGGTCTATTACAGGCTTTGCCTTGATACTGGGCTTCCTCAGCAGAGTTCAGATCTCCACCAGGCGTATCTCCCCGTCCCTGGGGCCTCATTTATCAACCGTGCGTACGCACAGATGTGTGCGTAATGGGTGCGTTAGAACATTCCCACGCAAAGTATGGGATTTATCAACTTGTACTTTTGCGTAGGAACATGTGTAAATTTAAGTACAACTCTTACCATGCGTACACACAAAACCTAGTGGTAGAACAGTGAAACCACAAATAGAACGCACGAAGAGAGTCACAGTGTTCAGCAACTTCACACGTTCCCTGTTTCCTCTAATTAATAAAAAAATCTCAATTAGTAATTTAGCAGACAATTTCAATAATTGATGTACAAGTTATAAAAGACAGCTGTGACAGGACAACCTGAAAAGAAAACTTGAAATGCAAGTGCCATGGCTTATCTTGCACTATTGGAGGATTTGGAGAACCGTTTTCAAAGAGCTGACAGCGAGAGCACAGGGTGGCATCTCAGCAGGTACCGCTTCCCCAAAAACGTACTGATGGATTAATGCCGTGATTTACAACCAGTTTTTAAGTGAGAGACATAACGCACCAAAGCCATCCCAGTGCGCATCCAGCTCCTGTCCACCCTGGGATTTTTGGCCACCGGAACATTTCAGTTAGAGTTTGGAGACATATGCGGCATTTCGCAGCCGACACTAAGCAGAATCATGCCGGCAGTGTTGGATGCAATAATTTCTCTGGCCCCAACTTATATTCAGTTCCCATACAGACATCACCAACAAGCGGAAATTCAACGAGGATTTCACGCCGTCACCGGATTCCCAAACATAATTGGAACCATAGATTGCACCCACATCACAATAAAAACACCACCACACAATCCAATTTCATTCAATCAATGCACAATGCAAATATGTCTCTGTTAAACGTTGTTGCCCGGTAGCTTGGAGGAACGCACGACTCATTCATTCTGCAGAACAGCTCTGTGGGTGTGCGCATCCAAGCAGGAGCTGTTGAGGATGGATGGCTTATTAGTGAGTGTTAGAACGTTTCGAAATTATTTTCTGGGCTTCGTATGGTTTATTATAACGGCTCTATAGGTAATCGGGGATAACCACTGAAGCCGTGGTTAATGACCCCCGGAGCCAACCCGAGGACCCCGCAGGAGCAGCGCTACAACCGGGCTCATGTGCGTTGAAGAACCATCATTGAGCGCGCAATAGGCCTGCTAAATGGCCGAGGAAAAAAATCCATTCATGCGCTCTTAAAGGGATTGCTGCTACCATATATGGTCAATTGGAGGCGTTTCTGAATGCAAATGAGCCTAACCATGCACGAGCATGGCAGTTTAGAACAGGTGGGATTTATCATCACAGATTGCTTACTGGCGCGCGTACGACCGGTGTCCGCACGTTTGATAAATACGGATTTTTTTGTACTTACACACATTCTAAGTTTCATTCCTACGAAAGAATTTAGAACATTTTCTACGCACAGGTTGATAAATGAGGCCCCTGGTTCTCTAACTCTCTAACTTAGGGTTAGGTTAAAAACCAGCTGAGCAGTTAGTGCACAATTGCAGTATAAACTTAAAATGCAAAATTACCTGCAGACTTGGACTTGAGTGAAAAAAAAGAAAGAAAAAAAAAAAAAGTTTTTTCACCAAACAGGAGAAGGGGACATATGGAGGCACTGCCTGTGCATGTCCCCTTCTCCAGTGCTCATTTTGCAAAGGTTTTGAATCACTACAACCACAAGGGCTCCTTGATCATTCATCTGTAACTGTGCACAAAAACACTAGGCTGACAGACTCAGTAGTATTTGAGATTAGCTGAAGACAGATACACACAGACAAATACTGTACACAAGACCAAATACATGATGTCCTCTAGGCTGCTGACTGGCAGACATAATGATGTGTATGACGTAAGGTTTTCAGTTTTCCTATTAGCCTTATTTACTCTCCATCCAGAAAGTAAATGAAGAAAATGCATATAAAACAAAACAAAACAAACAAACATTATAGCTGCTGTGCAGCGATGGGTCGGGTCCGGGCATTTTTAGGCAATTCTAAGCAACAAGCAGAAGAATATGAACTTAAATACAAACTGAACTGATTGACACACCTGGTAAGAAAGGGGCAGGACACAGGCCTGGAGGGGACAGATGATTAGCCGAAACACAACAAAGACATGCAACACGAGGGCGGGGCTAATGAGACAATGCAGGGCAGGTGTGAGGACAAAAAAGCTGACAAGACTCTGGAGGAACAATAGGGACAAAATGAACACAGCAGACTAAAATGCAATAAACATTATAGCTGCTGCGCAGCAATGGTTGGGGCCAGGCAATTTTGAGCAACAAGTGGAGAACAGGAAGATGAAAAGAAAGGTGGCATTCTTATGTGCATTTTGCCTCAGTTGAGGCTTGAACTCAGTTTCTGGCATGAAGGACAACACTCTATCTCACTGAGCTAATTGGCAAGTGTTAGTTCATGTGAGGCTTCACAACTTGACTAAGCCAGTCACATGATGAGTTTTACAGTTTTTGAAAAGAACAGAGTAATGAATTTCATAATTTGCAATAGGTTTAAGTGTACAAACGTTTCTTCAGTATTGGGGATACAGTTTGATGAAAGTTGCAAAGCTGTAGTCATGGTTGATTTGTTATGAATTTCCAAAGTTTTGAACTTTAAAGGCTTTCTATAGCGCCACCATCAGGACTATTGGCTTGAGTTTGCAGCTAAGATAATCTGGCATGGAACTGGACCTTTGTGCAAAGTTTGGTGAGTTTTTATTCATGGGAAGTATGATTTCTTTGGAAGAAGAAAGAAGAAGAAGAAAGAAAGAAAGAAAGAAGACCTGGAAATACAATAGTGTCCTGGCAGCTTAGGCTGCCCGGACCCTAAAAACAAAACAAAACATTTACAGGTATGGATGGATGTGCACTGATAATGAAACAATACACAGTTTAAGCTAAATGTAAAGATTCACAAGTTTATTGTATGGTTGCTGTGTCTTATTTGATCGTTGTTCCATGTTGTATTTGTTATTTACCAGAGTTACATCTTAACAGTAAAACACATGGCAGAACAAACACTGAGAAGGCAGGCGACATGTTTAAAGAGGCACCGACTCCAATTCAAGGCAGTAAAAGCCTTTCAGTATGATGTGGTTTTCTTCCATTTTAACACAAAAAAAGATCATGGAAAAATGCTTCATATCCCAGTTACTATTGTCAAACAGCTGCAAAGATAATGGCTGACGTCTGTATTAGCTGGATGCAGAGGAAAAAGTGCTATTAGTGCATCCTTTAGAAATGCATGCTTCTTTCCACGCACAAATAAGCTCATTGAATGAATCTGACTCCAAGCCTCATTTCCACACTCACTCACCTGACAGAGACTGATATTTACAGTATGAAGCTTGTCAGCACTAGAGAACTAATCCACAACAACTGACTGACTGCATGAATACCTGATTCCTACTGGACACCTTTTGAGAACATGAAAAAACTGAGTCTTTTGAGGTCCAGATTGGGTTGTGTTACTGACATGTTTCAGCACTGGAGACCAGTGCAAAGGCACCCCCACACTGTTCAGAAGGCTTTGGAGCACCAAGATAGTTCAAATGTCACTGAATCAGTGCAAAGACTAAAGGCTCCCTCTTCACTGGAGTCAAACTGAGAAAATGTTCTCCCTCCATATGGGTTGGACCTTCTACAAATTGTGCTCTAAACCCGGCCCAGCACGTCTAACTCTTCTCAATAAGAGAAGTAAATCATGGTTTTCTGTGTGCTTCCAGGGCCTTTTTGGGGGGATGGGAAACACTATCCTGCTCTGAACATCAGTAATCATCAGGTCAAGTTCAAAAGCTGTTGTCCTCAGAGAATAGTTTCGTTTTTAGGCAACTTGCATTTTTTCATTGTTTTCATTGGACGGATGTGTAGGAGATGGACTAAGTCGCAGGACTGAATGTTTTGAAATCTGTGTGTTTAGGAAAATGGCCTAGTTATCATTCAAACTGTGTCAGCTGTTTTAGATAGCAGTTCAAGCCAAACACTCATAACATGTCTGTTTAGGTCAAAAATATTTCCTTTTTCTTTGGTGATTATAACTTGGCACTTATGCTATCATTGTTTTGGTGTCCCCACTGTCTTGCCCACCATGTTGCCAGCACTGAGGTGGACACTTTGACCTATATAACCTATATAGAATCTTAAAAGCACTTTTCTAAATATTCACATTTCCTCAAAATAGCATGTTGCTATCCAGTCACTGTCAGTACAGCAACGTCTTAATTTCAAAGATATGCTCAATATATTATAGTTAAGATGATGTAGATAAATATTTAAATATGCATGCAAGGGATAGACTTTACCTCATTTGTCTTAAACATAAAACATCATCAGCTTCTGGGTGCACGCAACCTAACTCACAAAGATGTCACACTTATTATATACAACAGACAAGTAAGTTTGCACAGAAAACATTTCTAACACCATCAAATCTCAACACTACAGTGCAAAGTGTTTAAAGAGTTTAAGAGGAAATCTTCTGAATGCCTATCTTGATCAGACTGACGACAGTTTTTCAATATTGAACACAGAAGACTGAGCGCAATATTTTATGTGGCACCTAAATGGCCTTTGCCTGCAAATGGACTTATACGAAAAGCTTATTTTTCCTGACTCAAGAATCTATGCGAGTCTGCTTAATATCTATGCCTTCAAGATCAGACATTTAACATTACAAGCTTATTTGACAATATAGCTTGACCCAACTGGTTCTAGACAACAAGCACTAGCTTTCCATTTGACCTTCCATCCAAGGTTCTCACACTGTCTGGAAAAGTCTGAAAGAGTATAGAATATGATTCACTGGCCTTCTCATGCACAGCACCACGGCACTTTCTCTCTTTTTCTTGAATTTTTTTAAAATGAGTCAGAAAGTCAACCGCAAAGCCTAACTTCACTTTAAATGTTATCAAACAAAGAGAAATAGCCTTCCTTTGTCCTAAACTGGTCAACTGATTCAACAGTGCTTCCTTAAAAGCAATACACAGCCATTCTGTGTGGCTTGACCAATCAGCACTGCAAGCCCCATAATCGCACCAAATCGTCCAAAATTTTGGGCAATTTGAAAATTAACTCCAAGTGGGAACTTCTTCTGGGGTTTGACCCTGGTAGCTGCTGTGGAAACACAGACAGTTCCTCAAAAGGTTCCTAGGCCCCGGGGAAAGTTCCTGTGGTTGAAATAGCTTCTATAGCTTCTTTTGCCTCCATGATTTTGACACAGTTTATTTCACTTTGTTTTAGCGCCAAGGTAACACAGTACTCCAGTCAAAAGTCATGATATCAAAACGCTGTGGCTTTTTCAGTCCCAGTCTTTTTCATATTTGCTCCATGGCCTCATCTAAGGGTCCATGCATCAAATCTCATACAGACCCGAAGGCATTTGCAGATATGGCACTTTGGTCGTTCTGTCCAGCAGTGTTGATCCTCCTGACACCGAGTTTTGTTACATCCGGCAAAGACCAATAAGCAATATTTCATACTGTAATACTGAGAGCTGGTTATTTTTGGCAGTGTTCGTACTGCCCACAGAGCAGAAACAAAATGTGCATCTCAGAAAACTTTAGGCACACTGGAAAATCCAAGACGAACTGTCTCTTGTGCATACACCATCAAAAAACTCAGTGAGAGCGCCGGGTTTCTTGTCTGTGTCCTTGACTGTGGCAAAAGTCTGATGATGGAGTGAATGCAAAGAGGACGAAGGACTGAGCATGAGGGCAACCGGAGACGGTAAAGGTGGCAGCAGGCAAATCAGAAGATGGCCGCGTAACTGTCGCTGGCGTCAGTTATTGTCACTCAGGGCTGTCATGAGGATAACGGCCATTGGCAGGAGTGGACTAACAATGTGGAAAAAGAGAGAATGTGATGAGCAACATTTATATGCAAAATTATCAGAATCTAGCTTGTCACACATATAATCGATACATTGAAAAAATAACTGATCGTTTAATCGACAATGAAAATACACATTAGTGGCAGGCATACAAGAGGGTTCCCCCAGACCTCCTAGTCTTAGTTAGACTGTGTTATACTGTGATAAAACAAATAAAACTGTATTACTGCACCTGCACATATGTGAGGGGTGTGCTATCTGTTGGAATCCAATTTGGCGTTGGGGGTGGGTGCTGAAAGAGACACGAGTAACAGCAAAGTTATTCTTACACTTGTTTTAAAGTGATGGTTCCCATGCGATTGTAATACATTCACCAATTTGGTCATGAGAACCAAAGCTTCACCAGGAGTGTGCTGCTCCAAAATGAATGAAGCAAATAGACAGCACCATTTTGAACAGTGACACATAGCTGAAAAATGGTTTGGAAGAAGGCACAGCAATCCACATTTGTTTTAGTTTCACTTTCAGCAATCCTTTCAGCCCCCTTGCTGGCAAATGGCGGAGCTATTTTACAGCAGGAAATAGGTATAATATTTGTAAAAATCTAGAGTATCACTGCCATCAAACAGTTTTGTAGCTGGATTTAGTTTCTCTATTACAGCTGTAGTAAGAGTTTTCTGTTTAGGGAATTCTCCCTAAAACTACAGAGTACCTTTGAATGGACAAGATTGGACATGTACTCAAGATTCATCAAACAAATGAAACAATATTGTTGTTGAAAACATTTTAGAGAGAAAAGTCACACTGATAATGTAGTCACTTTTCTAGGAGAGTCAGGCTTTAAATCTCAAAGTGTTAAAATGAGTGTGTGTCAGATGCTGGACATATGGTATGTTGCATGTGCTGTGCATTGTGCAACCGCCTGTGTGTGCATGCACAAAATCAAATATGCATGCACTCAGCCTCACCGGATGTCTGTGGTCTTGTCTTCTCTTGAAGAGCAGGTACAGGCAAATCACTAAAAGGACAATGTTGGCTGATGCAGACAGGTAGAGAAATGTCTGTTGCATCTGCATGCTGCTGTCTAGGAGAGACCAAAGACAAATGCATTTGTAAAGGCATCTATCAAGGCAGATTGGCGGATGTACCACAGACATCTTATCTGAAAGAGTAAAGTACAAAACAGTACAGGGTAAAGATGAAACCCCAAGAAAGGAGAAAGAAAAACTCATGTTGTTTAACTGTTGTCATTAGAGAGAAGCTACAAACTTACAAAGCTACAAAGGCGGCATGGCAGGATGCTTTAACTCTGAGCATATATTGTCATGGCCACAGCCACACAGAGTAACACTGCATCATGATCCACATCCTCTCACCACATTAGTTTCAGTCTAGCTTCATTATTTTGTTACTTGCACAGGTTTATTTCATTTGCAGTCAACCACACAGCAACAATTAACATCACAGTTTGTCTGATTTAGAATCTGTTCATTTGCTTTAGCTGTACATTGTTTTACATGGAGTGCACACATTTTTACAGTGTAGGGTAATAAAAAGGAGTAATTTGTTATATTAATCATTTGTTTCTTTGTTTGAGTTAAAAAGCTGATGGAGGATCCTTCCTGGTATAGGAAAAAAGGTATGGTACTGCTGTTAAATGCTGAAGCCAGCTGATTGGACACGACCATGTGGTTTAGTTAGTTTGCTTTGTATTTAGTTAAAGTTGATGTTAAATGTCTTCACCGCCTTGTCTGTTATTTGGTCTGGACAAGCCACTATATATGTTCCCTGATGTGTCATTATGTGAGGTTAATTTGTTCAGTTTACATCTGGTTTAGTTGTTGTATACTGACACGCACGGACGCACACACGCACACACACACACACACACACACACATTAGGTGATAAAGTTTAAACAAATGTTTTCATGTTATATTATTAGAACTTACTAGCAATTAGAGTTATATTATGTATTTTTACTTGTCATGTAAAGCACTTGTTTTGAAAAGTGCCATACAAGTTTACTATTATCATTATTATGATTATTAGCACTTTTAATTCTAGCTGTTGAAAGTCGCAACTTTTGATTTATTCTTTCCAGGCTGAAGAGACTATGTTGAGGGACCATGGGACCCTGGGAAACCTCTGCACTGTACCTCATTATTCTACCCAGATCTGATGGACAAGTTATTTCAAAATTAAAAATGAAGGGTAAAATTTTGAAAAAGGAAAAAGGATAGGAAAAGAAAGGAAAGGCAGAGCTCCTCTGGAGACAGAAAAAAACTCACTGGTTGGTTGAGTCTCTCTCACTAGGTAGGTGACAACCATCCATCCATCCATCCATCCTTCCATCTATCCATTGACCTATAATCTCTTTTATTTATATCCATATTTCCATTCAAGTGTGCTCCAAGAGAGCTATTTGGGTTTGCTGACGTTTACCTCAGCCAGTGAGATTGTTTCTGCCCCCAGAGCAAATTAAACATTTGCAATACCCAAACTCGCATCTGCAAATGTTGTGAGGAAATTTTAAAATACATACCTTGAGCTGCTTGGTCTAGAGAAAGACAGAAAAAAAAGATAAAAGATAAAACACCCGAAGTCATTACAATGACAACATGATAAAGCATGCATGCAAATTTTGACCGTCTCACTGTCTCACGGCTAGGGCTGCACCATATGGCAAAAACAAAAACATACTGCAATTACTTTGATATTGTGATTGCGATAATATTTGTGATTTTAATAGGAATGTTCATTTTTGAATCATAATTTTCACTGTAATTGGAAAACTTGTAAAATGAGGATGATGTGATTTTTGTTGGATGGTGCTCTGTCTGGACAATATGATTTGTTGGCCATGCAGGGCATCTCTGTAGCTCAGTACTTCATTTATAATGGTATACTATCATATTTAACATTTTTTTTTTGAAGATTTTATGTTATGGTATATCTGCTTTATTTGATAGTTCCAGTAGAGAGAGACAGGAAAGGCAGGGGAGACAGAGGGGACGACATGCAGCAAATACAGCCCATCACATTTAACCTTTATCAAAAGCCTGCAGCTGCTGTGATTTAGATATGGCACTATCATATATATTGTGATTTCAACATGTTTGTGATTATTTGTGCACTGAACATTATAGAGCTCTGAATAAATATTTAAAGTCTAGTGTTTAATTAATGATCATTAGGACCTTCAGTTTAGATAATACACCTGCAGGGTTCTCAGGACTTCACAGCAGCTGACTAGAAAGGCTTTCTCATTTCAGTTATTAATTAATTAGTTATTGATGTTATTAATGACCACAGCATCACATGTAAGTCATGCACATGCACATTTCCAACATGCACTACCACCTGCGTATTAAACTGCAATAAGTCTATTAAACTGTAGTTATGAAGCAGTGAGCCCTGGTTTCTCCAACTATGACTGTGACAACTTGTGATAAAAAAAAAAAATATCCATATCTATATATAATTCGTTCCTTTCAGTCTAGTCATATATATATATATATATATATATATATATATATGTGTGTGTGTGTGTGTGTGTGTGTGTGTGTGTATATATATATATATATATGTGTGTGTGTGTGTGTGTGTGTGTGTGTGTATGAAAATAGAATCCCAGAATGTGCCTTAAATGCTGCTCACCAGGGTTGTCATTAAGTGCAGTTTGTGTGGCTGTTGATGGTGATGATGATGATGGTATTTGTCTCGTTCTTGCTGACGGTGTTGTAAACTGTGACTGGTGGAGACTCGCTGTGGACGGTGTTGTAAACCGTGACTGGCGGAGACTCGCTGTTGACAGTGAATCTAAAATAGCAAGCAAATTCAAGTTTTTGAAGTCTGAGCAAATTCACTTGATTTCTTTCAACAATGTGGGGAAAAAAAAGGTGAGGAGCAAATTAGAAAGAAGGGATCCAAAAATGTTCAGGACATTCTTGTAAAAAGTTACAAGAAAATTACCATAAAATGATGAGGAAAACTGCCAAAATAAAAATTGCAAGAAAAAAAAATTGCATTAAATAAGAGTTTTCAAAATAAAAGCCCTCCTCCAGACTACAGGGTTTCAGCGGTCCATCTGAACCACATCAGGTGACTGTCATGGTTCTCTGACCAAGGTTCACTCATATTAACTGAGGAAACATCACAGCCGCCCAAAGCAACGCGTTGTTCAAACCCTTTGTTTCACTTGTCAGCGTGAAAAGATCATAAGTGTGCAGAATGGCTCAGAGACAGTTCAGTGATTAAATTTCTCAGTTTTCCCTCCATTGGAGAGCGATGGAGTCATGAATGAGTCACATTTCCAACATGCAAGTGAATGTGACAACTACCACCTGCATATTAAACTGCAGTAAATCTATTAACATGTAGTCATTAAGCAGGGAGGAAAATGAGCCCTGGTGTCTCCAACTAGGACTGTGATGACTTGTGATGAAAAATTATATGAAAATACAATCCCAGAATGTGCCTTCAATGCTGCTCACCAAGGTTGTCATTAAGTGCAGCTTGTGTGGCTGTTGATGGTGATGATGATGATGGTATTTGTCTCGTTCGTGTTGACGGTGTTGTAAACCGTGACTGGCGGGGACTCGCTGTTGACGGCGAATCTAAAATAGCAGGCAACTCAGTCAAGAGCAAAATCGGATTTACAGTGCGGGCCTAGTAGGCAATGCTGTGGTAAAAGTAGTAGACATAGGAAGCCAAAAAGCTTTGATACTGGATTTCTGTAGTTTATTAAGCCACTGATGAGTGTGCAAAGCAAATGTAAGCTTTTGGAACCTGAGCAAATTCACTTGATTTCTTTCAATAATGTGGGGAAAAAGGTGAGGACCAAATGAGCAAGACAGGATCCAAAAATTTGCAAGAGATAGGTAAAAAGTTAAGAGAAAATTTTCATGATGAGATGAGAAAACAGCAAAAATAGAAGTAGCAAGAAAAAAAATTACCCAAACAAAAGAAAATCAAGAAAAAAACAACAGCAAACAACAGAAAATTAGTAAGACATTACTGGAAAATTGGCAAGCAAGAATGCAAGCAATAACAACTAACTAAATAAATAAAATCATTATAAAATACATACTTAAATTAAATTACAAAGAATTACAAAAAAAAGTGGAAAAATACAAGAAAATGACCAAAACATTCCCCACAAAAATTGAGAAAGAAATACAGTGAATTTTCTCAGGCGGTTGAGCTAATAGCTTTCAAAATAAAAGCCTGCCTATGGACTACTGGGTTTCAAAGTGTTAAAAATAGATAGCAGTAGTATTAGTACAGTGATAGCAGGAACAATCAAAGTAGCAGCAGTAGAAATAAAACTGTTATGCTATTTATAGAAAATCAGATGCAGTAGAAAACAATTTTCAAATCAGTGGTCAAACACAATTAGCCATGCAGTCTGCAATACATAACCAAAAAAAAAAAAAAAAGAAAGAAAAAGAAAAAAAAAGTAAGATATAATGCATGTAGTGAAGAATGTAAAGTGCTTATTGGAGCTACGGCCTTTAATATTTAGGATTAATAATAAAAATGCATTATAACTGCATATGGAACAATTTTGAATTGTAATTTTTGACAATGCAGTCTTTTGTTATAATGACAAAAAGCTCTCCAGTAAAATCTGTTGGCTTGCTGGACTGTGTGGAGACGTAGAATCAATGCAGATAGTTAGATGAACAGACTGATTTATGATTTGTGTTGAGTTTTTAGTTTGCGAGCATTTGCAAATAACAGAAGGACAACTCACAGATAGATGGTTCTTTTTTTGTACATTGATAAATGTTCTCTGAAAAAGATTAAATTAAGGAAAAACATGAGAAAAAAGCCAAAGGAAGCCATTTAAAATAAATAAGCATTCAAGACACACAAATGCAGACACACCTGAACTCCCAACATCCCCCTTTTCATCACATATTCTAATGAGTCCATCTGCAATGGAAGAAAAAGAGAAAAAAAAAAGTGATTAGGAAAACCAAAATGCAGCGTCACGTTGAGCTGTGGTGCCGAAGCCACGAGGCCATGAGCAGTCACACATCACAGACTCAGACACCTGGTTGGCCTCTCTGGCACTGTTCTTAAGTGGTTCACTTCCTATCTCACAGCAAGAAAATTCATGGTAAGCTTGGATACATGCTCCTCAAGAATACATGAGATAAAATGTGGTGTGCCCCAAGGATCAATTTTAGGCCCCAATCTTTTTAATTTATATATGCTCCCACTTGGCAGTGTCATCAGGAGACATGGGATCAATTTTCGCAACTATGCTGATGACACACAGCTGTATATTTCCATGTCTCCTGATGACACAGGGCCACTTGATGCCCTTTTTAACTGTATTTTAGACATCGAATCCTGGATGGCAGAAAACTTCCTGCAGCTCAACCAGGACAAAACTGAAGTTTTAATCATCGGTCCTGAGGCCCAGAGAGTGAAACTTTTACCAAAATTACAAACACTGTCTTTAAACCCATCCAATCACGTAAAAAATCTGGGCGTCATTTTTGACTCTGAGCTCAATTTTATTCCACACATTAAAAATGTTACAAAAACAGGATTTTATCATTTAAAGAATATAGCCAGAGTCCGCCCGTTTCTCTCTCGGGCAAATACAGAGATGCTGATGCATGCTTTTATTTCCAGTCGTATTGACTATTGCAATGCCCTGCTTTCTGGTCTTCCTAAAAGAAACATCACAAGTCTACAACTTTTACAGAACTCAGCTGCACGAGTGCTAACAAGGACCAGAAGACAGGCGCATATTACACCGGTTTTAGAATCACTGCATTGGCTCCCTGCATGTTTCAGGATTGATTTTAAGGTTCTCTTAATAGTTTTTAAATGTCTTAGGGGTCTTGGGCCTTCTTATCTTTCTGAATTGCTTTTACGTTATGAACCCTCGCGGACCCTCAGGTCCTCTGACACCGGCCTGTTATGTATTCCCAGAGTTAAAACACGAACACATGATGAGGCATCTTTCCAGTTTTATGGCCCCCGATTGTGGAACAGCCTGCCGGAGGACCTGAGGGCCGCAGAGAATGTTGATATTTTTAAAAATAGGCTCAAGACCCACCTATTTAATTTGGCTTTTAACTCATGCTCTTAATATACTCTTTTTTAACTTTTTTAACCTGACTTTTATTTAATGTTTATTTTATACCCTATACCTTTTGTTTTGGCTCTTAACTAAATGTTCTTATATGTTTACACATGCCTATTTTAGCTTTTATTAATGTTCTTATATATTTTTACTTTATATGTCGTTATTTCTATATATACTTTTTATATTCTTATTTTACATGTTTTCATATTTTTATCCCATATATCCAGTGTTTCCTCAGTGGGGGCCCTCTGCGCTGGGGGCTGTTGTCGGCTGGGGCTGGGATGTCTCTTCTCGTGGGGCTCACTGGCTAGGGTGGGTGGGGGCTCTGTGGCTCTGTGGCGGTGCCCTGCTGCAGCGCCATGGGTCCTCTGCCTACCTGTAGTTTGGTGGGCCCCTGAGATGCGGCATTCTGGCCTGGGCTGTGGGCAGCCCCCAGCGCAGATGGCAGCGCTTCCTGACCTGGTTCCTCTGTACTCAGCCAAACAAACATTATGTGTGTGTGTGTGTGTGTGTGTCTGTGTGTGTGTGTGCGAGTGTGTGTGTGTGTGTGTGTGTGTGTGTGTGTGTGTGTGTGTCTGTGTGTGTATGTAAGAGAGAATCGTGGGGTGGGGGTCTAGAGGTTGAGGTGGGGGGGGGGTGTTTTTAACATGTAAAGCACTTTGTGCTACATTTCATGTATGAAAAGTGCTCTACAAATAAAGTTTTATTTGATTTTGACAGGTGAGCTGAAGCATGCCTTTCATTACAACCTTTATTTATTTATTTTTTTTATTGCTCCCTTTTAAAAAAACAAACTTCAGTTTAAGAAACTGTAATGGTCAAGTTGTTTTCTTTTGCATTTTGCCTGATTTGAATGTGAATCAGTGAACAATGGGTGTTAATGGAGTGAGTCTTCCTCTAATTGGCTGCCTGCTGCATTTTAATAGAAGCAAGAAGTAGCAGTGGTATTAGAGGTAACTGTAGTAACACTAGTAGTGTGAGTATTACTATTATTATTTATAGTAGTGTTTTACACCACTAACAGTCTTATGTGTTTACCTTCAGATTTGTAGCCCATACTTTTGGCGATCATGCAGTTGAAATCTGAGATGTAGGCTATCTGTAGGGGCGAACTGTCGCTGCGGGACTCAGAGGGAGCGTTGCTGTCGCTGTCACACTTTATGTTAGTCTGCAGTGGGAAAACACACACAGGTCAGGCAGCACACACACACACACACACACACACACACCAAACAAGTACCTGAAAAGCTGAAAGGAGTTGTTGTGATTAGTATTCCTGTGTAAAGTACACACAAATAATTAAGAGAAAAACAAAATGAAGGGGAAATAATTATCTAAATAAAACTAGAACTGTATGCCTCTGCTGTGATGGTGTACTAGGGTCACTGTAGAGGGAAAAATGAGAAAAAAACTCACACATTTATGAGAAAAAGACTCAAAAATTCTGAGACCGTAAAGTCACAAATTTGCGAGAAAAAACTCGGAAATTCTGAGATTAAGATTGTAAATTTATGAGAAAAAAACCCAAAACTACTGAGATTATAGATAGATAGATAGATAGATAGATAGATCATATACGATATAATAATGCAACGAAATTAGGGCTCAGCACTTTCGGTGCAGGGCAGAATAGATAGTTTTGTGTTTTTTTCTTGCAAATTTGGGAATTTATTTGTGACTTAATGTTTAGGGACAGATTTTTTTTTTTTTTTAAGTTTTTTTCCTCCTAAAATTTCCAAGTTTGAGTTTTGTTCTCGGAATATTACTATTGTTTCCTCCCTACAGAGACCCTCATAGGCTGTCACACTCTGCAGACCTGGCAAGTATCAGTTTATATCCAGGTCTGTCCAGACTCATGTAATATTTGTAGTGTTTGTAGACTTTGGAGGAATTCAATAAAGGGTATTAAGTGTACTTTCTGGCAAAATGGAAGTTCCCTGATAGCATTGACTTTTGGGCCACATGTGGCATCTAGCTGGCACCTCTGGCTGAGATGTGATATGGCAAAACACATGAGGGCCACATCATAACCACATTGGTTTGGCCATACCTTCAAAAATGGAGGGGATTTCTCCTCTGGGACAGTTCTGTAATTGAAGCACTTGGCCCAGATAATAGATTTAACTTTGGGCTACACGTGATTTGCAACCGGCAAATGTGTTATGGCAAAACACATGCGGGCCACATCCTAACCACTTCAGTTTGGCCATACACTCTGACACCTGCCCAGGTGGCAGAGTGGAGTCTTTTGCAGCACGTGACCAGGACCTTATTTGCTTAATTTTTCACCTGGCTCCTCTCATCTTTCAACTGGCTTGGTAAGTGAATTTTAAACCTTTTAAATTTTGTTGTACTAATGATAATAAATGGCGATTTTATTCTCACTAAGTTATGGTTCCACAAAACCTAGGTCTTTGGAGGAGAAAACTATAAGATGATTAGCCAAACAGAAGTCTGTTCTTCTTTAAAACGTGTGAAGGCGGTGACTAGACCCAGGCTTATGGCTGTGTTAGCATCCTCGCTAAACCTGCTGTTTTTCGGATGAAAATGTTTGATTAAACTTTAATGATCTCTAATGTCTGATTTTGCTAAAAGCGGTCGCTAACTTTAAGCGCTACTGACTGGCTGCTAACACCGCACCTGTGTCTATATGACGCGATATGAAGCATGGTATATAAATTATATTAGCAGCTAATGCCCATCCACCAACATGAATATATGGTCGAGTGGCCATCTTTCACAGTTTCTATGTGCGTCTCTTAGTGCAAACATTTCACTCGCCTTTGCCCTCAAAAGTGTGTGTGCGGACCGGGAGACTGGTTTAGAGAGTAACCTAGCTTAAGTGCTCTCTATCAAAAACTACAAATCCCACAATCCCCTGGCCGCAACGAACCAATCACAGTACTTTTCTGTAGTGATGCAACCAGTGTCACGTGAGAGGTGACACTCCTTTGCCTGTCTTCTCCCTCTCTATTCATCTGACAAGTGACTGACTGAATCAACTGAAAGTCATACATACAGTTTATGAAATATAAAAACTTGAAAATTTGCAGTGCATTACATTATATCAAAAGCTACAATAACACTACTCTTTCTAATGTTCTGCATTCTGAAGGTGCTGTTAGAAGAAACCCAGTGACTTCCTCAGTCTCAGACATGGCTTCATCTGGCTGGTGACAGAGATGGTTGGAGAAAAGAGAGAAAACACTGCTAATGAAAAGAGCTGCAGCTGACAGTTAAGCTAAATTTAAACTGTTCATTTATAGTTACATACTGTTCATATTTTTTTATACTGTTTATTTTTGTTTGCACTACATTTTGTGAAATAAAACTTTGAAGCAAAACTTGTGTTTCATTTTCATACATATCATGGATGGTTAAAGTGATCCATGTACAGGGCAACTTAATCACTGCTCATATTGCACTAAAATTATTATTGTTATTTGGTGCCAGCTAGATTTGACCTGTCATTCACTTCAAGTAATGTCACTCTGTCAACCATATGAAGGCCACATAAGGACCATATTTAGTTCACTCCTGGTAGAATTTCCTGCAGGATGAATAAAGTATCTATCTATCTATCTATCTATCTAGAAGTCTGGTTTTGTTATGGTTCAGTTAAGGCTAATACGCCCTAGGGCCAGATGTGGCCCATCATTCACTTCTGAAAGTGAGCCAGGGAAAAGGTTTGGTGTAAATTAGGTTAGCTTCTGGGTAAAATCTGGCTTTTGGTCTGTCGGCCACATGTGGGCCACATAAGAGCCATTAGGCTTTACCAGAACTCAGCCATACAGGCGTGCCTGTATGAAGCCCAGCTGTAAGCCATATGATCTTTTGGTGTTGGTACAGCTGTGGCAGAGGTCTGGCTTTGTTATGGTTCAAACACAGCTTTCATATACCTGGGCCAGATATGGGCCGTCATTCACTTCCGCAACTGGGCCACATCTTTGCTGTTCATTTGGGCCACATCCAAGCCAAAGGAAATTTGCTATTGGGGTTATCACTATATTGACATAAATGCATTCCAGGGAATAATTTCCAGTGAGAAACATGCTGTCTTTACTCCAGGTTCTTTTTACAGGCAGAGGGCTGATAGAGAGCTTCATCACATTAAACAACAATAATCACCTGAAGCTCAATATCAGTAAAAACCAATGAGGAGCAGCAGGCCCCCTGTCCTGGCTGTCATCCGGGGACAGTGAAGTGTGAAGTGAAAATGCTGAGTCATGATGTTGAACAAAGGCCAAGTGTTTTGGCAGAACATTTTGCTGTCACAGTGACGCTGACCTTTGAATTTTTGGATGTAAAATGTCATGAGTTCATCATTATATCCTATTTGATATTTGTGTGAAACTTTGTCATAATTAGCATATGAATTGTGGAGTTATGGCGTAAAATATGATTTGTGAGGTCACAGTGACTTTGGCCTTTGACCTCTGACGACCAAAATCTAATCCGTTCATCCTTGAGTTCAACAGGATGTTCCTGCCAAATTTGAAGAAACTCCCTCCAGGCAGTTCACGAGATATCACGCTCATGAGAATCAGGCGGACATGGGGTCACAGGGACTTTAACCTTTGACCTCTGACCACCAAATTCCAATCAGTTCATCCATGCGTCCGAGTGGACATTTGTGCCAAATTTCAAGAAATCCCTCAAGTTGTTCCGGCGAAATCACTCTAACGAGAATGGGGTGATATGTCATTGCTTGTGGCCATCACTTCTAAATGTTTGACCTTTTTGTTTTTCTGTCAATTCAGGGGGTCAAATGGCACTAAAAGCTACAGTAGCCATGACAATGTCGGCTGTTACTATGACGACGGAGCCAGGTAAAGTCACACATATGTGAAGGTACAGATTTGTAAATTTACATGAAGGTATGTAAATTTGAGAGTACAAAAGCACAGTTTGCAAAGCTGAGGGCATGGATTTGAAATTCAAGGGTATGGATTATGAATATGAGTGTGCAGATGTGCACATGGAACTATTTGGTGACACTAAATAATAATGTTCTGTAACAGATAATTCATAAGGAGGAGAAGGAAAGTGAAACAAAACACGTAAAATAACTTTTGTTTTTAGTTTTTTTTTCACCCTCAAAATGATAATCATAAACTATTACTTAATTATTAACAAAATCACTGACAATGCAAACATACCCTTCCTCCTTCTGTCTTTTGAGGTACTCACCGTTCCATTGAAACAGTCATTCAGCATGTCACATGAACGATTTTTTCGACCGACTCCATCGCTGCACATCCTCTTCAGAGTGCAGGACACTATGTCATAAAGGTCCTGCAATGGGAAGACAATGTGATGATAAAATTCAGTTTAAAGCCTCTTTTCAGTCTCTAATTAGCCATATGCACTTTAGGTATAGATTTTAGACAGACTGGGTCTGTCCATCACAGGTACCTGGGTCTTAGTTTTCTCAAGATGGATTATGTAGTTTTTAGGGAGGTCCTCCACCTGGAAATGACAAGACAAGTGAACAAAAGTCACATCTATTCCCTAATCACAGTAGACTCAGTGAACAATGGTTCCAAAGGCGGGCTGTGGGAGCTGCAGTGCTCGGGGTCCTCAGAGCCCCTCAGTTAAATGAGTACTGTTATCACTCTTTAACAACGTTCCCTAGAAGTAGGCTGAGCACAATTAGTGAATGCATAAAGACGATCATGATTTGCAGTGATTTTCTTATGAAATCTCATGAAAAAGAGATCAATGCCCGCACACCGAAAAATTCAGGCTTCTACAACATGTAACTGTGCAACGTTTCTAACCTCATGGTCTTCAGCAGGTTAACTCTGACCCAAAGGTGGAAACAGTTCACAAATAAATATTGTAGAAGTTTAAATGTTTCAGTGTGCAGGCACTGACTTCTTTCTCATTTGTCGAGCACCTGTGCCCAACTCAGACATGATGTGCACACCACTGTGTTATTTCTAACTTGCATTGTTGTTATCTCCCCCTGTCCTCTACCCAGATAGCAATATTGCATTGGCCATAATTACTTCTGTTCCTGTTTGGGAACCCTTGAACCAGAATATTACAAAAAGATGACCATGTGTAATTAACAGGATATCTGCAGGCCAGAAAGGCAAATTTCATATATTTAAGACTTTGTTATAATGCTACTGTCAGTTTAGAAGCAATTTAAAAACTAAATTAAAGAAGGAAAGGTGGTAAAGGTCAAATCTAATAAAGGTTCTGAAACTGAAGTATAACTCCTCTAATAATTGTATTGACAACTATCACTTTTAAGGTGTCGATTTATTTGCAGGCTTTATTTGAGTGTTTACACCACGCTGGTGACCGATTGATCTGCATCAGATCAGATCAAGAAGAAACTGAAACACTATTTTATTGTGCTTTTATTGAGTCTCTTTTATCATTTTCTTTGGTGGCATGGTTTGGCAGTCTGACACTGAAGGACAGGAACAGACTGTGTCAGATCATTGAATGGTTCAGTCGGCTGATTGGTGAGTCGCAGCTGAGCTTAAAATCCTTGTACACCAAACAGCTACAGCGGATAGCCAGCTGCATCACAAGTGATGACTCCCATCCTCTGGCTAACGAATTCCAGCTCCTACCTTCTGGTCGTAGGTTCAAAGTCCCAAGGTGTAGGACAAAACATTACAGGAACAGCATTATTTCAGCAGCGATTGTCCTCTTGAACAAAGCTTAGCAGGGTTTGCACATATTTATTTATTTATTTATTTATTTATTTATGGAACTATTCATTTGCCCGTTGCACACTGATTTTATACTGGCGGTCTTGTAGTGGTTTCTCTTGAGTCCTGTTTTTAGTTTTTAGTCTTTTAGTAAGCTTGTGAGTACCCGTTTGTGTCTGTGTCACGTCTTTGTTTTGCATATGTACTTTGTCAGTGTTTTCAGTGTTTTTATTGTTAAATGTTTTTGTCTTACTAACATGGGCGCCCTTTCTTCTGTTTTGCTGCAAAACAAATCTACCTACAGGTACAAATAAAGTCACCTGAACCTGGATCTGAAAAGCCAAGTGAATTGTATATGAAAAATGATGAAGAACCTACCAGTTCTTTATTTTGTAGGTAGTTGTAACACCCTGCCTCTGAACAGTCAATCCTGCACAGGAACATCTGTCAGACAAAACACACAGCAGTCCAACATTTTATTTTTGACGGCACAGTTTTCATCCACAGTATCTACCATTAAAAAAGGAAGCTTCACTCACAAAATGATGGATGACACAAATCTAGGTTTTTAGTGCTACTGGGTAAATTAAGACCTTGACTGACAATATCACAGCTCATGTTCAGTGATAGTTTGGATTATTTGCTCGTCCATGCAAGTGCAATACATCCACCAGGTTTGGTCCATCAACTCCTTCCCAGTCATGAGAACAAGAGCTTCTCCAGGAGTGTATTGCTCCAAAATGAATGAAGTAGATACCAGAAAACAACATGATTTTGAGAGGTGGCACAAAGACTGAATAACTGTTTTGAAGGGTGCAGTGGTGGAGCCATTTTGTGCCGTAACACTGCCAATGTATCAGCACACAGCGACACTCCAGTCCCATTTTCAGACCTACAGGGTCATACAGTTGGCAGCACTATGGCAGAAAGTAGTCATGGAAGCCACGGGAATGAAAAGAGTCTTGAAAGTGAAGCCAAAATGATCGTGTATGGTTTTGCATCCTTTTGTTTTGTTTTGCATCAATTTTTCAGCTTCGTGTCGCTGCTCAAAACCATGTTCTTTTACGGTGTGTATATACTACATTCATTTTGGAGCAGAACACGGCAGAATACATACAATATAAACACTACAAAACACTATGCCCTGGTGTTTTCCACATGCCATATGACCCATGTCACAAACCACACAATGCCATACATAAATAAATAAAAAACCTAAACATTCCTAATGTAAAATGCGAAATAAAAGTGCCGGTTAGGTAGTAGAAATTATTATTGCATACTTAAAGGGCCATTGTAAAGTGCTTGTAAACCTATTAGCATTATAATGTAAAGTGCCGATGCAAAATATTAAAGACATGAAAGTTATTGATATCATCAGATATGATTGCAAATATTTTAAATACCAATGACGGTAGTTCAGAGCTACAGAGTTACAATGAAGATTTAATACCAACAATGGTAATTAACAAGTACAAAATGGTTCTTGTAAAGCAACACAGATATCAGTAAAAAAAAAAAAAAAAAAAAAAAACACTGGCAGGAAGTCAAAAAGCAGAAATTATTATAATCTGTGTTAATTTTCATGTCACTAGGGAGCCTGTTCCATTCTCTGATAGCCTTGATGGAAAATAATTTGGAACATAATGGAACATAATTTTTCAACAGAGGGGGGGCAGCATTATAGATTATTTTATGAACCAGACGAATATGTGAGTAGATAATTAGATTGTCAAAACGTAATACCTTGTATTTAGAGAGAACGTTACAGTGGTGGTACTGTCTTGGCTTCCTGTCCAGTGTTTTCAAGGCTTGTCCATACAAAGATTTAATCGGGACCAAAGCGGTTTGGTTGGCCTGCGCCCAGCATGGCATGCAGTATCTCATGTAAGAAAGGATCACAGAATGCAGGTACATTTTGGCATCTTCAGTTGTTAAAGGCCTCCTAATATGACGGAAATTCAGGATGTTAACCTTCAAGACGTGTCATCCTTTTAATATGTCGTTTAAATCTCAGAGTTGAGCCCAGAGTAACTCCTAGGTACTTAAATTCATCAGTATTTTTTATCGATTGACCTTTCACAAATATATTTGAAGACTAAAAAACATAGCCACTTTCCATGTTCAGCGTAAGGCACGCTTGGTCAAGACACTCCGACACTCCTCAGATAATTTGGCTGCAACTTCATTGTGTTTTTTACCATGGGCAAATAAGACTGTGTCATCCGCACACATTATACTTTTTACATTATCACAGACTGTGGGGAGGTCACTGATACATATGCAAAACAAAAGAGGACTGAGAATCGATCCTTGGGGGACTCTCATAGTACAGTGTGAGAGTAGAGAGTTTGTCTTTGATTTTGACGCACTGGGAATGGTCAGCCAGATAAGATTGCAGCCATTTGAGGATGTTAGCAGAGAGATTAAACTTGGCTAATTTGGAGAGGAACAGAGTGATTCAGTGTCAAACGCCTTGCGTAAATCCAGAAATACAGCTCCTACTACGCCCCCTTTGTCAACCTTTTCCTTGATGACCTCAAGGAAGTAACAGCAGGCCATTTCGGTGGAATGGCATTCACGGAAACCAAACTGCATGGGGTGTAGTAATTTTTCTTTGTCAATATGAAACTTCAGCTGCTCTACAACTACTTTTTCAAGTAGTTTAGAGATAGCGGGAAGTATACTGATCGACCTATAGTTAGTCACTTCCTTCGGTCACCTGACTTAAAAACTGGGGTTACAATGGCTGACTTAAGGGCTGATGGAAACACACAATGATCTAATGACAAGTTGGTGATGTGCATTAGAGGCAGGGTGAGTGTGTCTTTATGTTTCTTAAGAAACACTGGGTCGAGTCCCCAAATGTCTTTGGCTTTGGAATTTGAGAGAGAAGCAAGGGTTTTAGTTATAGTTGTTTCATTTACGTGAGAAAAATACAACACATAGTTGCCAGGTGTTTGAGCTCTAGGCATTGTACATGGATGGGTGTTTGAGAAAGATCTACCCAGCTCAGACATAGAACTAATATAATAAGCATTAAAAACGTCAAGGCTATCATTGATTGTGTTGTGACCAGTTACCCTGAGTTCTAGCGGGCTGCTTTTGTATTGTGCCTTGCCAGATAATTTGTCCATGCAATTCCAGATTATCTTGTTGTTTCCCTTTGCTTGTTGTATAATATCTAAAAAGAAGTTTGCTTTAGCTGCTCTGAGCTGCCACTTTGTTTTGGAGGCTTTTAAAGGCTAGTCGGTCGGTTTCTCTTTTTTGAGTGCCATCCCTGTTTTTTATTAGCTGTCCTAGTTCCTCTGTGAACTCTATCTCAATTCATCAGTTTTAGTTCATTTACCATGCACTTTTACTCCATTCTGTGCCCTGTACCTCATTTTGTTTAGCCGTTGTGACACTAAAGTCAGGTTGTGATCAGAAATACCTGTAATAAGATTGTAGCTTTTAGAGACACGATCAACTCTGTTAGTGAAAATTAAGTCCAGTAGTGTTTTGGAGGATCTTGTAATTCTTATAGGATTTTTAATTATCTGGATCAGCTGGTACTTATCAGCCAGTACCTTCAATTTTTTGCGTCAGGGCTTGTCAAGCCGATCAAAGTTCAGATCACCCATAAGGATGAGTTCTTTGTTATTACAAGCTTTTAAGATGTCTGCCAAGTTGTTAAAAAAAAACTTATCGATCACAGAATTGCGGACAGAATCGCGGAATTAGCCAAATAAAACAATCTATTTTTAACACGGAATTTGACATAATAACAACTGCACCGGCACAGCACTAGCCAAAAAGCAAAGAAACTTTCCAGCTACAGCAGCGCACTGACATAGATTGTCTATCAAAGTGAAGACTTGTTACTCCGCGCTATTTTCACTGGCTAACAGCTGCACACTGGCTTAGCTTGTCTATTCAGAGAAGAGGTATCACTTCGGCTTATTTTTCATATTCAATCTGTGTTATCACAGGCATACTACTGCTCATTCATTGGTAACTGAATTGTTAGGTCTGTTTGATAAGTAATTTACATTTTTAAAATAAATAATAATTTAAAATATTGTTAAAAAATTAAATTAAAAAATTAAGAAATGTCTGGAGTCACGCTTACTGGTAAACATCCACTCCTTCAAGATAATTTATTATGTTCTACAACTCATAAATATACATCAACACTACATACTTAGTGTTTGAGCAACACATCTCTGTGCTACAAAAGATCCGTGGTAAAAGCAGACCTCTATCCTGTCTTGAACCCTCAATCTTCAAAATAGCACTGCTATGCTGTTACCTACTGAGCCACCATGCTATATTGTTATGCTATGCAACTACAACCTCTGGAGGGAGGAGCTCATGAGCCATCAAAAGAAAAATAAGAAAAAGGTATCTTCTTTTTGGACTGTGGGCAGTTAACCATCCTCACCTATTTTTCCTTGAGTATGGATAGTGCAGGTGCTGGTGGGATGATAATGTCGGGACTTGAACCCCGATCTCCCAGAGGAAAGGCTGAGGTTCAGTGTGTCAGGCCAGGAAGCTGGCTACCCTGCCAATGGCCATGTGGGAGCTAATAGCTGCCCTGCGTTCCAATACCCATACTACCATACTATTTAGTAGGGAAAAAAAGAATTAGTATGTCCCAATACATACTAAACTACATACTTTTTAAGGGCAGCTGCAGTACATACTAAAAGTAAAAAGTATAAGTATGCGATTTGGAACGCAGGGCAGGTTTTAATGTGGATTGCGTCACATGGTCTGCCCTTCTCAGCAAAACAGGTGTGACACATCAATAGTGATTACTGTGGTTAGAGGCCAGACTGAAGTGACAGAAGATCAAAAACTTCAGAGAATTAAGGTAAGCTAAATATGATTTCTTATTTCAGCAAGCTTGACTCTAGCTAAGGACTTTTTATGGTGAAAGGTGGACTATTTTAATGCATGCATTTGTTTCTTGTTTTGATTTTTTTTTTTTTTTTTTTTTGTAGAATGAGTTACACAGCTTGAACAACAACTGAGTGTGCCACTGGCTTGAGCAAGGGGGCTATAACTTAATAACTTGTATTCCTTTTGGTTTTGAAGAGAATGATATTGATGGAGCAACCCTCAAAATTCTCTCTGAGAGGATGTCAGAGAGATTAATCCCATCAATAAAAAAACAAGCACAATTCCTCGAGTATCTCGAGCAGTTGAAGTTATCATGATCATCGCCATCATCATCATTGTCAACAACAACAAGAAATTGGAACAGGTAAAATGCTGTCAAGATACTGTAATTCTGGTCATTTGTGGGGGAAACTTTATTTCTCTACTAGTTACAGTCTGTTCATTACTATTTCACACAGCTCGGTCTAACATATTCTTGCATTTTTCCATATTACAAAGACCTCATGATGAGCAAACAGCTGGACCTGCTTCACTGGGTCAGTTTGCTTTCCTCAAAGCATTAAAAGATACACTTGAGGCAAAGGACCCAGAACTGTATGACATCCTCAGCAGCCAAACAATGTAGGTTACTTTTATCATTATTATGGAAAACTACTGCACATTGTAGCTTTAAATTGAGATTATACTCCATATAATGGCACTTTAAGACAACATGTTCAACTTATTCTATTATTTCTCTCCCCAACCAAGGTATCCCTCAGCCAAACAATATACAGAGATTTTAAGCCTGTTCATATGCAGATGTCCCTTCATGCGGGAGAAAATTGGTTCAGGACATGTGAGTAAGCACAAAATGAGTCTGTTAATGTATGTTTTCATATCTTAATTGTATAGATATAGCTACTGTACATACTGTATCTCAGTATATAATAAACAGAAAATGCATTCACCTAATGTTCACATTTGCCAAAAATGAGTATGTCTATCTTTTACTGTATAGGTGTATTTTACAAAATGGCTTGATGTTGACAAATCTGGACAATGCTGAGGTCAACAATCATCTCATTTTTCGACTGCACTATCCCCTTAAGTAAACAATTCCTCTCTTGGTTGTAGGATGATTTACGTGAGTCTCTAACAAGTTCAAAAAGGAAAGGCGACCCCTTATTGGTGACTCAATGGTGCAACATATGTGTCCAAAATTTTCTGTGGCAGGATCTGGAAAGAAGCGCCATACTCCGGGTCAACCAAGCCAGCTTTTCTACATAACCAGGCCCGCTGTAAGTCTTTGGAAACAACATATAACTTAAGCATACTTTTTAAAAAATGATCATGTACACCTCATCTTAGTGGTTACCTCTTACCATATTGTTGTGTCATTTTTCATGCATCATAGGCTCAGGAAGATGAAGACTTTGGAGAGGATGAAAGGACCATTCAAGCTCATATCCAAAATATGTCTACAGAGATGCTTAAAGTACACCCAGATGAGAAATCATTAAAGGAGGGAATGAGACGAACACGTGCTTACCGAAAAACCTTCATGGCAAATGCCAAGGCAGAGGAAATCATTGAAAAGTTTCCAGCACTGGCGCTTCCTAAAATAGTTGAATTGATCATATTTAATTTCATGTCTATTACTGCATTTATGATAATCAAGTATTTAGAGCTAATATATTTTTGTTCCTCCTTTCAGCGTCTGTGGGAGATGAAGGCACAATTCCTGCTCACACGTAAACTGCTTCATCTGGTGCAGTGTAAGTCTACCTTGGAATGATGCTTTTATCTTCTCTCTCTGCCATGTCACCATTGCTGGAGATTACATGATGTGATTATGATGCATAATTACAGTATGATGCGTCTGGCCTGAGTCCTATCATCATGTTGCTGATTCCACAGGACCTATGCTCACTTTTGACTTGTTTTCCCCTCGGACCTACAAAGCCTCTGCTCTTCTGTTGGACTGTCCTCAGAGAGTCTCCCCTCCTTATCCAACATTGTTCCAAGTTTTTTAAATAAAAGAAAAATTCTCATTAAAATTGTTTGAATGTGTCCTCAATCTCAACATTATAAACAACCACAATATAGTATAAGTAATGAAATAACTGTTTTGCCTGATCTGTAGAATACAATATGGTTCTTCATAGAACCCTCAGAAAATGGTTATTGGTGAAACCCTTGAAATATGAAAGGGTTCTTGGTGGAACTCCCTGGATGGGTTCTAGATGAAACCTTTGAAATATGAAAGGGTTCTTGGTGAAACTCCCTGCATGGGTTCTAGATGAAACCCTGTGAAGGTGGAATGGTTCTGGATGAAACCTCCAGTAAGGGTTCTTTGTAGAACCTCTCATGGGGGGTTCTGGGTGGAACCTTTCACAGACGGTTCTAGGTATAACCCTCCAAAAGGGTTCCAGATGTAACCTTTATAAAAGGTTCTATCTGGCACCAAAAAGGGTTCTCCTATGGGGACGAGCCGAAGAACCTTATATGGTTCTAGTTAGCACTTTTATTTCTAAGAGTGTGAGCATTATTGGGAAAGTGTTTCTAATGGCCGCTAAAACAAAAGTGAAAAAGCACTTATCATATTACTCATACTCATATTAGACAACACTTACAAAGAGAAGGGATAAGAATCTCCATGACATCATGCTGCCGTGGCGACCATCCAGGCTCACGCTGAGGAAAAGAGGAAGACAGTTCTGTCAGAATATGACGCTGTGATGTTAAAATGCACAATGCAGTAAAAATGTTGTAAGTTACTATCTGACCTGACACCTGCAAAATAATACACATTTTGACTGATCTACTTTATACGTAAGTTTAGAATGCATCTTATTGATAGTGATACCAGTTACTCGTGATCCAACCACCTGTTGTCTCCCGGCTAAAGTAAAAATTTAGTTGAAAGGAGCAAAAGGTCAACACAGTCAAAAGCAGCTGACAAACAAGATTAGGACAAGCAGCTGGAATGTGTTTCAATAATTTCCTGTCGACTCCAGTGCAGTGCCAGATACAGTGTGTCAGTATCTGGGTTATAGATAATCTCAAGTCAGTGTTTATCAGCAGAGATGGAGCATAGAAATGTGATGATTTGTTGAACATCTACTCTATCCCCACACAGTTCATTGAACATCAACACTGCACATCTAAATGCAGAGTAACCAGACCCTGGCAGTTTGCATTTGGCTCAATTATCAAGCTGGCTTCAAAAATGGCTTCAAATGGTTACAAAGAAAAAAAGTGGCCTGCACACTGTAACCTTACTAACTGTCTCCCAGTGATTCGAATGGCTCTTTTTTGCCACTATGTTCATTAACCCTATTGCATAATTCCCTTGTGCAGTGACAACAGCCAGGGAAGTGTGTCTTTAGCAGATGGAAATTTTGGCTCAAGACTTGAAACAGAAACTCACATACCACAAAGCTGAGCCCATGACTCAGTACCAAATTACCCAATTCTAGCTCCACAGATTTCCTCCACAGCAGCCATGACATTAATTAAGGACATTAATTAAAAGTGACCAGCATGAATGACAGCAAGACTCTGTTAGGCCTGAATAAAACAGACCATTCATTAATGTCATTAGTGACACCCGTGTTTACCTGCTGTTCATGTCAAGATAGCTGCAGTGAAAAACAGGTCAAAGACATGCTCACTATCATGTTACTGTGTGAGAGATCAATATGACCCTGCAGCAGAAGCACCTCAGCAAATTCTAGTAGGTTCACTGCATTATCTGCCCCACCCCCCATCCACCGATACATGTCTTTAGTGTTGCTGAATATTTTCCATTGCTCTTTGTCTTCTCTATGGCTGTGCTTCGTTCCCCTGAGAGTTCTTCAGTGTCCCGTATGAGCATGAGTGAGCAACAGTGTCCACCATGGGTCCCTCCCCTCTCTGGTCCAGCTTGTTCCTAACTCATGCTTTTTTCTGCAGTTTATTCATTTGTAAAATTTGTCATATTATGATTTTGTTTTTTGTTTTTTTTTGTTTTGTTTTGTTTTTTAATTGAAATATTTGATTCGAATATGTGTCCATTCAACA